>NC_140196.1:8616076-8868502 GCF_965226575.1 Pagrus pagrus | reverse complement strand
ACTAAACTCATCCTTCTTGGCAGAGTTTGGGTGAGGCATGACAGACATGTACACAGACTCAAGCTGTCCAAATATGAGTGCAGTGAGACAGGGCCTATCCGGATAGCAGGCGCACCACATGTCCCATAAAGAGGCCGTGTACAAAGAGGATAGGAAAGGGGGAGGTAGAGACCATACGCAGTTCACATATGTAGCATGAATGCATAGAGACTGCTTAGCTTAGCCGGCTAGCGGGGAACTCAGACACGGTCTTTGGCAGATATGAAGAGGACAGGAAACAGATTGATTAAAAAGACGTCTGAGTTTGCGCAAATGAGCGAATGCACACGTGGGCATTCGAGTGTTTGGAGCAGTTTCTCTAAACAAACCTCAGAGCGGCACAGCAGGTAAATGCTATAATTCATCGGAGCGCACACAGCGCCCCAGTTCAGACAGAGAAAGGGAGCTCTATGAGGCATTATTGGAGGTGAATAGTGCGCGGTGGTGCCCCAGCTAGATAAATAAACTCCCAGCGCTCAGGGCCCGGGACCTCACTGGTAGAGAGAACAAACAAGACCAGAGTCAACCTGGGTCACTTCTAAATGTTTATTTCACCCCCCCCTCTTCCCGCCATCCCTCAATCCAAGTCTCCCTCATTCCATCCCCTTTTTCAGCAGCCCCCCCAACCCAAGCAACACACACACTCTCTCTAACAGTGAGACCGAGACCACCCCCCAACAAATAAACACAGATTGAGCAGCTATGGATACATGTGCATATGACAGACACATGGCTTTTTGCTTCCATAACACACTCTGCTCCCTACCTGATTTAAGTAGCAAATTTTAAAACAAAAGTATACATCACCTAAGACTAGATATCCAGCGTTACATCCACATTTAAAGCTGTTGTTTTGGTGCCAAAGCTCTTATAATAAAGGGCACTGGACTGTCAGTCTTTGCAACACTGAATGCTATACGGGGAGAAAAGGCTGCAATGCGACTGAAAACAGGATAATGAAAACTCAATCAATATAGCGTGGCACCCTTTCTTAACCCAGCTGAAGAGCAACCTTTGTCTTTGGTCGGCGTGCAAATAAAGCGGCACCAGTCACCTCAGAGTTTGCACCATTTGCCTCCGTCTTTACACCGTGGAAGTATAAAAAAGTAAAGGGAGAGTGGGACGGAGAGAGACTGAACATTTTCTTGGTACTTGGGAGGGAAAAAAGAAATGGTTCTCGGGCTCAATAAATTCATTTCTTGTCTGAATGAGACCAGCAACGTGGAAAAATTTTGCCTTTCAGGCAGGGATGAATGTATGTTTCAACCACACATTAAGCAGTATTAGCGGTCAGTGGAGTGTCTAATGTGACTATTTTTCACAGTGGCCAACTCTGCCCATGATTAGCATAATTAGCAGAGGCAAGCCTATACATATGGAAATAGAAAGTGCCTAAATGCCAACCCTGGTGGAAATTTATGTGTGGTGGCTAACACCACTGGCACATCTGAATAGAATGTAAGTGAAACTGATTTTTCATGTTGTTTTCACTGTTTTATACTGTTTTTGAAGGTGTGATCTCAGGGTGGTTGTTTTTTTGTCATGACGACTGAAGCCGCTGCTTCAAACGCTTTAAATCGCATCATTTTGTTTTCTTATGTTCACACATTAAGTAGGATTTTTCTCCTTGCAAAATAACACAACTGTCTTCGACGATTAATGAACAGATACAGCGTGCGCGTGAAGACAAAAACACACACACACACTGTATTTCTATAGGTAAGATACCAAAGTGCCAGCTTCTCTTTCTCGCCCCCAGCCTCACCCTCCCACCGCCAACTCCTGCATTGTTTTACAGGCTGGGAAAGTTTTGGTCCATTTGCTTTTGTTGTGAAAAAAAAAAAAAAAAACCCTCTTTATTTTATTCCGCTGTTTGTTGGGAAACATCTGAAAGAAATTGAAGGGTTGAATGACAAAAGGGTGTGCATTCAGTCTGGAGCTGCTGTACTGAAGGATTGTATGGAGGAATGGCCCATCTGCTGGGGGCAGCCTGCTTTAGGCGGTGCCCTGGCTAGGGAATGCCATAGGGCAGGGCCGGGCTCAGGACCCAAAGTGGGGCATAGTCGTGATTCTGGTGGGTCCACTTGTGACAAAAGGACCAAGAGGTTTTTTTTGTGTGTGATGCTGGGTGCCAGGCTGCCAAGAGAATGAGTTTCTCATTTGGCTCTTTAGCTGAAAATCTAAAGAAATAAAGGACCTTTATTAGTGAAAAAAGATGGGTGAGAGTGAATGATGAATAGAAGATGGCAGCCAAAGAGTAGCTTTCTGTCTTTTTTTATGTATATTGTTGCCACTCTACGGTGATTGGAATGCCTTTTCCCTTAATTCGATCTTTTTTTAAATGAGGTTCTGCTTAGAAATCAGCTGTTGGTTTCTCCGCATGTGGTCAAGCTGTGTGAATCGGGAAACTTCCCATGTACGTAGCAGGTAAAAGCATACATGTCACTTTCAACCCTCTTCGTCTTGGCTCTTCCTCCATAGCAGCGTGGGGCCTTTCAGAGGCCCCCTAATCCAGCTAATCTACCACACTGAACTTTGAAGGTGGCCTGGTCTGACCTAGCATGGCCTGGAACTGGGACTAGGCCTGTAAGCCACGAAGATAGAAAAGAATAGAATAGAAAAGAATAGAAAAGAAAAGAATAGAATAGAATAAATTTGAAACACAGCACTTTAAATGTGGCCTCGCCTCCGTCCTAGAAGCCAGATGTGAGAAGCCGCGCATATTTCACCAGGTTAGGGGATTCTGGGTGTTCGGCTTTTGTGGATGGAAGGGTCAGGTGGGGAGGAAATGACTGAGGTTGGTGGAGACAGGGCCCAGTGTTTACACCAGTGTACGCACCCATACACACACACACACACACAGCCACATGTACGCACACATTCATACAAACGTTGCATTTGTACGCCCACTGCCATGAAACCATGTCAGTGCTTGTTATGACATTTTTCATTAGCTTTTCACCTCCCCGATGTCGTAACTGTTGTGAAAGTGCTTTAAGTGATTAAGCTAGTAAATAAAATCACATGTTGCACCCAACAAAGTCGAAACTGCAAGATGGTGGTCGAGTTTCGCAAAAATAGATCCAGTGTAAGAACTGTGGCAGTGATTCAGAAGGAGTTTCTGATCTATTATTTTATTTCATCATTTCATGTTTATAAAATTGCTCCTGTAGTAAAAAGTTACCCGCCGCCGGGGTGATGAAACCCCCAAACTTCCAGGCTCAAAGGCGCTTTCTTCCCAGGGTGGGAAAATTTCCGGGAACTGTCTCTTTAAGGCTGTGTGGAGCGCAGGCTGAGTGCACGGAGAGGGTAGGGGGGATTGAAAGAGAGTGAGAAAGAAGAAGAAAAAGGAGAAAGAGGGAGGAAAAGGAGAAGAGAAACCAGGAGAGGGGGAGACAGATAAGAAAAGAAAGGTTCCTTCTGGAGCGAGCGGTGAACTGAGCACAGCAGAAGCGAGCAGAGTGGCTGCGAGAAGCTCAGAGTTGGGTGGTTGGGGCCGGACCAGGGGTTGAGGAGAGAAGGCGAGAAAGAGAGAGGGAGAGGGAGAAGAGAGAGGACTGGCTGCCTGGGTGGTCCAGATGGGAGGAACGAGACACAAATAGCTATAATTTACTTCAGGAGGCCTGTAATTACAGAGCCAGAGTCTCTCCGAGCCACCCAGTTCCTGTTGGGATCAAAACCCCACACTGCAGAGGTTAACATACGAAATGTCAAAAAAGGTTTAACAGATGTCAAAGAGGTCCGCGAACGGAAAGGGTTCCATTTTGTAGTAGCCCTTTTTTTTGATTGGAAATCGGTGCGCCAAGGAAGCAGAGCAGCGACGGCTTTAACACCAAGGCGCAATCTGTGAAAACGGTTTTAATAAAAGACAAATAAACTCCAAGAACCGGCAAGAACTCCGAGAACTCTTTAAAAAAATTAGCTTCCAAAAAGTCTTAAGGAAATTCTCCTGCATGTCACTGTTGTGGTTCGCTTGGAATTAAAGCGTTATAAAAACTTCTCGACTTTAAACATTTTGTTGGACCAGATGTGCGACGAGTCCCCTTCTTGAGTTTATATCTCCCCTCTCTTTTGGGATGCACTGAGTCAGACACCCATGATTGCAAATAAACGAGCTGACCTTATATCCTCAAGCTGGACCGTGTCTCCAAGGCCCGGAGTTTTTTCGAACCTGATCTCACACTTTTCGCGGCGTAGGCTGAATAGTTTGTTTTTTCTTTTCTCGCCATCAATTATAGGAGCTCGGGGCTGGGGGAGGTGCAGAGAGCGTGGGGGAGAGAGTAAGAGAGAGAGAGGGGAGACAGACAGGGAGCATTAAAGAGTATGAGAGGATAGATGCAGGCGGGATTGAGCGCAGGGCAAGTGAGTAAAAGAGTGACGAGAGTTAGAATTAAGAAGGAGGTAGCCCCTGTTTCCAAAACCTCCCCCCTTCTCTCCCCCCCTCTTCCCTCCCTCTCTCTTTCTCTCTCTGGGGTTGTCATGTAGTGGGACAGCGAGAGGGGCAGACGGGCCCTCTGTGATCCAGCGCGGCATGTTTCATGTCCACTTGGCACAGGCACAGATCCCCCCGGCTGGCAAACTCTTTTCAGGGCAACCTCCTGTAATTAGGGGGCTGGAGTCTACCGCACAGCACAACATAGCTTCTCTCTCTGTTGTTTTTTTTTCATCCTCTTTCTATCTCTTTTTTGTTCATCATCACCACTGACATCCATATTTATCTCTTTATGAGTCTATTTAGCTCTCTTCATCTACTTGTATCTCCAAGCTCTTTGATTTCCTCTTCTCTTCTCTTCTCTTCTCTTCTCTTCTCTTCTCTTCTCTTCTCTTCTCTTCTCCTTATATATTCAAAATGCCTTTGTCAATATATCTGCTGCCTCCAGAAGAGTGGCAGAGGGTTTTCGGGGCATCAGAAGGGCTGGTTTTCCGAGCTAACAGGGCACATCTGTTTCACAGAAGGAGCCAATGAGAAGCTGTATTACTCATTTCTCTTGGCCAGACGCTGGCTTGTGTGAAGTGCCTTCAAAACCAACACTGGCGAGGGCCAAGGGCGTTGGTCGATATATGTGTGTGTTCTGTGTGCAAGTGCGTGTGCATATGTAACACACTTTGTTACACGATCCGCATCTGTGTGTGCGTCTTTGTAGAAATCCTGCGCCGATGCATGAATAATGTAAAGTCTATCTATCCGCCGAGCTGCCGAGGCCAATTATTTACCCCGTTATATTCTCTGTTTTCTAGCTGGCAGTCGGGTCAGCACGGAGCTTCACTACACCAGGGAGAAGCAGGGAGAGGAGTCAGTATTTACCTCACAGATGCTCATCCAGACCCCCAAAGAAGAGGGCACCAATATACTTACCCAGGAGGCCTTGCTGGTTCACATGGAGGCCGCCCTGTCCGCCAGCAAGGTTCAGGTGTCACTGTTTGGAAAGTAAGTGGACCACAGACGATGTGACGTGAAAGCGTTTCTTGTTGTAAATGATTATCAGTCAATCATGATTGTTTTCTCTCTTGCAGATCTTGGGATCTTAACAAAATATGCTATAAATCAGGAGTCCCTATTATAGAAAATGTCATGATTGAAAGGGTAAGTTCACCAAAAAAATGAGCGTCTTGGCTCTTTACTTACATATTTCCTCCTGATTCATGATGTTTAATCCCGCTTCCTTTCTATTTCCCGATCCCAGATGATTGACAAGCTATTCCCCTGTATGATAATCACCCCACTGGATTGTTTTTGGGAAGGGGCCAAACTTCAAGGAGGCTCCGCCTATTTACCGTAAGTCTTGGAATATTTGACTCAACTTCCATTTCTTCCTTTGCATATTAAAACGTTTCATAGAAAATCTTGGCTCTCCCGTTGCTGTCGTTGCTTCCATCTGAGTTGCGGACTTTTGGTGGGGTCCTGTAACTTTTAGCTGGATGGAGACATACAGTTGGGCTTTCAGTAGTCTGTCAGTGGGTGCTGTGACTGACAGCGGCCAGTAATAGAGTTCTTTTCGGGCCCAGAGAGGGACAGGAGGGGTGAGGGGGGGGTGTCCTGACAGAGAAATTCAAAGAGAGAAAGTGAGGGGAGAGATGCAGAGGGATGGAGAGAGAGAGAGAGAGAGAGGAGATGGCTGCAGCAGCAACTGGGTGGTGGGTTGGTAGAACGGAGGGCGGGGAGGCGGCGGCGGCGGCGGTGGTGGTGGTGGTGGTGGTGGCAGGGGAGCCCTTTGGGTCAGACAATGGTAAGCATTCTTTCAGTTTACGAGTGAGTGTCCATCAGTGCAGGGGCCCCGGAGGAGGGAGGGGGGCCGGCTTTGTCAGCTCACGGCTAACACTCGGCATTCTCATGGTAATGCCTCGGGCTCCCAGCTCCCAAGTTGTCCAACAAATAAAATGGGCAGTATTCAAGCCTCAAGTCCCTCGAGAAAGACAGAGAGAGAGGCTACAAGACGGTTAACAGCGGAGTCGCGGCGTATTTGGGCATTTGCGGATTTTTTTTCTCCCTCTTTTTTTTTTCTGGAAGTTCTCTTGAGAAATTGAGTCACTGAAAGAGGGCTTTTTTTGTGTGTCGTCAGAAGTGATATTTCAATCGAGTTTATAAAAGATAGTTTAGATCGGAGCAGATGTTTCTTTGCAAACAAATTATTTGTTTATATTTCTGTGCAGAGCTGACAGCAGTATGTTGCATGACAAGCCAGCACACACAGAAACAAACACAAGTTTCCCATCCTCTGCATCTCCCAGTTGGCCCGTGTGAACTGAGAGCGACAGAGAGCAGAGAAGGGGGTCTTTGATGATTCGCACGTCTCTCAAGAATTCCTGTAAATTACACAAAGTGTTCAGCATCTGTTGTTATTTATTAAATGTTTTTTAAAAGCAAAAAAAAAGCCGTGAAGGGAAACTCGCGGCGGTCGCTGAGGCCTGTGTCCTCCGAGTCAGCTTCCGCTTCACTTCAGCTGTGGTTTTAAATGCAGAAAAAAAAAAAAAAAAGAGAGAAAAGATTGAGATAGAGAGGGAGAAAGAGGGAGAGTGAGGAAGAGAAGTGAGTGAGAGTGAGAGAGAGAAAAAACTTTGGGGAACAAAGAGCAGCAATCTATGAAAAAACAAAAGGGCCCAGGCCCGGTTCACTCAAGCAAAAACTAGCTGATAAAGGAGTGTGTCTTTGCAAGCAGCAGCAAAAGGGACCCTGGTATGTGGGAATAGGAGAGGAGCTCTCTTCATGAGCCATTGGAGGGAGATTGAGCCTCAAGTTGAGATACTTTGGGATTCTTTTATTTTCCTCCCCTTCTGTCTGTCTTCTTTCTTACTTTGTCCTGCTGCAGAACATGTGCATCCAAAGTGTTTTCTAGCACATAATCACAAAATCTTTCCAATAATTTAGCATTCCACTTTTTCTTTTCTATATTTTGGTACAAAAAAACAGCCTTGGGTAGGCTGAAGCGGGAGATCGAGCTAAATTTGAGGCTAACTTATTGGTCAAGACATGTAAAACCCTTCAGAGAGTAGATTTACAGACCTTAATATAGAGCAAATAATGCATTTATCTGAAGGGGATGGTACAGGAGAGGCTCAGAATGAGCTCCCTTTGCTTCTCCTCTCCTCCCTCACCTATTTCCCTCCCATCCATCCTGCCCAGCCTCTCCCCTTCCTTCCCTCCTTATCAAGATGTTTTGGGAGGCAGAGGTAATCGTTATGACTCAGTGCAGGACATTGAGGAATGGAAGTGAGCAGGCAGCCACCGTGCCTTTTCCCCGGGCATTGTGGCGGCGTGAAACAGGATAATAAACGCTATTTTATCCTGTATCTGCAGCTAGCCTCCTGCGTGGCCCTGCCCGACGAGGGCGAGAGAATTAAAGCGAACTGAAAGAATCAGAGGTTTTCTGGCAGGAATGCAAAGCGACGCAGCCGTAGTTATTTTGTACGCTTTCTTCTGCGAGTTCTTGTCTCATCTGTGTTGCCTTTGCTTTGCAGGGGTATGCCAGATATCCAGTGGATGAATCTCGATCCTGTCAAGCTGATGGAGGAACTGAGTCAGTTCACGTCACTGGAGGGATTTAAGGAGATGTTGGACAAAGCCCAGGTGGGGCACGCAAATACACACTGACAGATTCACCGAATTAAAGGCTTACTTATACCAACAACAGCTGCATGCTTTTTTTCCCCCATATACTGATATTTGCATTGTTTGATTCCTTAGGTGGGGCATGCCTACATGAACAGGCCGTGTCTCGACCCGTCAGACCCCGACTGCCCCGTCAGTGCACCTAACAAAGAGCAAGGAGAGGTAGGTCACAGTTCAGTCGTTATATACAACGAGAAGTCACAGGTAGATGAACCACATAGACACCTAACATGTTTCCCTGTGTTTTCATCCATTCAGAGTCCCGACATTGCCGGGCGTCTCCAGGGCGGTTGCCACGGTTTCAGCCGGAAGTTCATGCACTGGCAGGAGGAGCTGATCCTGGGAGGGCGGGTCAAGAACAGCCAGGAGACTCTGCTGAGGTGTGTGTTTATTAAGACATGTAAAGAGAGGTTAGCCACCGCAGAGGAGGGTTTTAAGTTTGCTCTCGTCTTATTGGAAGATGTAATAGTAAGGAGAGGGAGGGGATTTGTGCCGAGCAGGCAGCCAGTCCGCCCATCAGCTTGTGAGCCGCCGCGACCGTGGAATCCGTGTAACCCCTAATAACCCAACAGACACATGCTAGGAATGCCTCGTACCGAGAGGGATCGGTTTCCTGCATGACCCCGGTCCAGGATAGGCCAATTAAAGATGATTGACAGCCACATAAAGCCCCCTCCTGCCCCCCTCACCCTGTTACACGTTTGTTGTGTAAGGGACCAAACATGAAGAAGATAGAGAAGAAGGAGAAAAAACACTTTCCCATTGACTTCAGCTGGATTTAAAAGCATGGCCACTTCAAATGGAGTGACAGCACTGGGTCAGAGCCCAGATCACGACCCACACAGGCCCAACAGGGCCTTGAATGAAAGAGGATTCCAGTCCCATCTGCGAGAGCCACACTTACTCTAGGGGTGTGATTTACGATCGCTTCTTTCACGTTTTCAGCAGCACTGCTGCCGGCCGTGGCTGTGCCAAGAAAACCTGAGGACATCTGGGATCGCAGCCTAGAGACCGGCAGACAGGCAGACTAGATAACACCTGCTTTTGGTTGTTTACGTTGGCAGACAGACACACAAGCAGGCAGGCAGGCAGGCGTACAAATCCTGGAAGAAACGGCACCTGCCTTTAGACGTTCACAGAAAGACTGGCTCATGCTTAGGTAAAAGGATACTGAGAACATCTAAACAGTCTGACTGGATGATTTTTAGTGTGCTACTTGTGAGATGGATGATGCTGTGGAGGTTTCGGCTCAGCTCAGCACACAATAAAGCATGTTTGCAGGGGGAGCGTGACATCTCTGATGTGTCCTAAGCTTACGCTCGTGTGTTTTCGCAGCGCGGAGGCTCTCCAAACCATGTTCCTGTTGATGAGTCCCAAGCAGCTGTACGAGCACTTTAAAGACGACTACGAGATCCACGACATAAACTGGAACGAGGAGAAGGCCACCGCCATCCTCGAGTCCTGGCAGAGGAAGTTTGTGGAGGTGAGAGCACACGTACACACACACAGACACAGTAGTATAGAAAAGTAAAAGGAAGATGAGGATTGTTTTGCTTTGGTTGACACACACACGCACTGGCGAACACTCGCCGCATGGGACTTATTCTGCAGTGTCTGAATTCCATCAGTCTTCAGCTCCCTTGTAAAGCGACTCGCAGGGCATACCAGGGCAGTAGGTGTGTGTGTGTGTGTGTGTGTGGTAGGCCAGCCATCTCTCTCTGTCAGAGCCCTAGTTATAGGAACAAGCTGTTGCTGTGATAGCTGACACCCACCACGGTGAGGGTAAGGAGAGAGGGGAGGAGGAGGGGGACATAGGCGAGGGAGGAGGGGTAACCGACTCCAACGTAAACTGACAGATAGGCGACACCTCCTCTCGACATATTAAAGAACAAGATCGGATCTATGTGAGATTGCGAACGACGACTGGATGCGGATAGGTAAACAGCTTCAGAGGGGCGCTCCGGTCGGCTCGGGGTGGAGAGAGAAGCTCCTCTGAGGCCATGTGATCCCATCTCTTTCACCTTTGACCTCACAACCTCTGGCATCTGTGCTCATTACTCCTCAGTTGTCATCCGCACACACGCACTCACACACATGCTAGCACATGTAAAAACACACACACACGCTCATACTCACTTTCACACACATTTCAAAGGGAGAGGAAAGGGGGTGCTTTTTTCTGTCCCCTGACATGTGGGGCCCGGGAAGTTTGTTTTTCGCACGTTCAGCTTCTTTTTGACATATTTTTCTTCTTTTATGAGTTTTATCGTATGTATTAATTGATCTTTATCCTTCAGATTGTCCACCAGAGTATCCCAGACAACTCCAGCCAGTCCATCCACGCCTTCTCCACCACCACCCTCAATGACATCATGAAATCCTTCTCCGATGTCAGCGTGATCCGGGTGGCCGGCGGATACCTCCTCATGGTGAGCACAGTGATGGATTTAAGTGAGTCGATTACGGCCTGTAAGTGAAAAGCATTGAACTAATATTGAATGTCTCCCTCTCTAGCTGGCCTACGCCTGTGTGACCATGCTGAGGTGGGACTGCGCCAAGTCTCAGGGGGCCGTGGGCCTGGCAGGGGTGCTGTTAGTGGCTCTGTCGGTGGCTGCAGGGCTGGGTCTCTGCTCGCTGCTCGGCCTCTCGTTCAACGCCGCCACCACACAGGTACGACGAAGGAACATACATGCATTAACTGTTTTAAATTAATGAAAGATTTATTTTAAGGTCCAGATTCTGATGTCAGACACTTCATTCTGACTCTTTCCTATCACAGGTGCTTCCCTTCCTGGCGCTAGGGATCGGTGTGGATGACATGTTTCTGTTGGCTCATTCCTTCACAGAGGCTGGAAGTAACATCCCCTTTAAGGTATGTTTGAGCCTCTCCTCTCCTCTCCTCTCCTCTCCTCTCCTCTCCTCTCATCACTCTCCCTGTTTCTTTTAAAGGATCGCACAGGAGACTGTTTGCGTCGCACCGGCACCAGCGTGGCTCTGACTTCCGTCAACAACATGATCGCCTTCTTCATGGCCGCTCTCGTACCAATCCCTGCCTTGCGAGCCTTCTCTCTGCAGGTATGTTTTGCACACACACACACACACACACATACATGAACGCATGCGCACAGACATAAACACATGTACACAATCGCACACCGAGAGGCCGGGGGGCTCCTTTGAAAATGAAAGAGATAACTTAAGAGAGGTGACACTTATTCAGAGCAGGGAAAGGCTTTGTTCCCTGTTTTATTGCAGTCGCACCTACAGGGCCAACATTTTTTTGTGTGTCTCTGCATGTGTGTGTACATGTGCATAAGTTTGTGCATGTGTGTAATGTGGAATAATCAGAGCAAAGAGGGTGATGAACAGACAGAGAGAGAACGAGAGGGAGAGGGAGGGAGGAGTGGATCAGTATATCACTGGCCCGTCAAGGCGGTTTGCTCTGATCTGTGACTAACTGTGGGTGGTCTGAAACACACACACACACACAAATACACACACGTAGACGTACACACACTGGAAACCACAGCCAGTTAGAATGTCAGCTTCAGGGGCTGCTGGGGTGAGTGAAGGGTGATGGTTTTGCTCAGACTCGCAACATATATATTCCCTCCCTGCTCCTTTCTCTCACTCTTTCTAGTAGTTCTTTCATTCTGGCGACTCTTTTCTTTCTTTTCTCTCTCCCTCTCCCCCTTCTGGCTCGCTTAGTATTCCTGGCTGGTGATTTAGAGTAAGGCTTTTCTTCGCTTTCGAGGCTGTGGTCTGAGATACTAAAAAAAAAAGAAAAGAGAGAGAGAGAGAGAGAGAGAGAGAAGGAGCGCTGACTCTAGGGTGTCTGTAATTTCACATACTGTTCTGTCTTTTCTCACATTGTTTTTCTCCCTCTCCAGGCGGCCATTGTTGTGGTGTTTAACTTCGCCATGGTGCTGCTCATCTTCCCCGCCATCCTCAGTTTGGACCTCCACCGGCGCGAGGACAAGCGTCTGGACGTCCTCTGCTGCCTGTACAGCCCGTGCTCCGACCGCGTCATCCACCTCTCCCCGCACGAGCTGTCAGACGCCGGAGAGCAGCCGCACACGCCCACGACGGCCACGGCGCACCAGTACACAGCGGGGTCGACAATCACCACCAGCACGCAGATCACCACCACCGTGCAGGCGTTCACGCAGTGTGACGCAGCGGGGCAGCATATCGTCACCATACTTCCACCTACCTCACAGATCTCCACCAGCCCGCCATCCATCATCGTTTGCCCCACCTCACAGCCCCAGGGTAAATAAAGTTACATCAAGCGTATGATGATATGTTATTTTGTGTAAAGCAATCAAGACTCACGATCCACTTTCTTCTCCTAGCCATCACACCTACCCCTACCACCACCTCTGTGCCGGACCCCTACGGCTCCCAGCTCTTCACCCCTACCTCCAGCTCCACACGGGACCTCCTCGCCCAGGTGGAGGATTCCAAATCGGGAAAGAAGTGCGTCCCACTGCCCTTCCTGCACTGGAACCTGTCCAGCTTCGCCAGGGAGAAATACGCCCCTCTGCTCCTCAAGCCCAAAAGCAAAGCCATCGTGGTGGTTCTCTTCCTGGGCCTCCTGGGCCTCAGCCTGTACGGGACCACCATGGTGCACGACGGCCTCTACCTGACCGACATCGTGCCGCGCGACACCAAGGAGTACGACTTCATCGATGCCCAGTTCAAGTATTTCTCATTTTACAACATGTACCTGGTGACCATGGATGGATTCGATTACGCCCGGTCGCAGCGGCTGCTGATCCAGCTGCACAACGCCTTCAACTCCGTCAGATACGTGGTCAGAGACAGCGACAACAAGCTGCCCCGCATGTGGCTGCACTACTTCCAGGACTGGCTCCGAGGTAAGAATCCAGGCTCAGTGATGTAATTTTTTTTGAGTGAGTCGGGTAGTAAGTTACCCTCGGTCCCCCTGAGAGTGTCTGATAGTGATGTCAGAATCCGGCAGAGGGTGCAACAGGTTTTTTCAGGTGTGCTTTTTTTTTTTTTTTTACTGCAGGAGTGTGCTTAGGGGTGAGAATGTGCGAAGGGTGAGTGAGAGTTCAGTCATGCTGTTTACGCCCATCCACCTGGGCTCAGGGGTGCAGTAGACGGGTTGGGGTCATAGGTTATCTTTGCATGTGTGTGTGTGGGTTTGTGTGTGTGTGTGTCCTCAGGCAAGGACGTGTCAGAGGCCCAGTCAGGAGGAAGTGATAGCTAACAGGTCAATCAGAGCCAGCTGAAAACAAAAAAAAGAAAAAGAATTAGAAAAGGAAACTTGATATTTCACGTTTTTAGACTCGCCGCCCACATTGACAGACACGCAGGACAACTCCCATCATTTTATGATAATAGAAACCATAATGTTTTATATATTTAAACTGCAATAATCCTTTTTATTTTCAGGTCTCCAGGCTGCTTTCGATGCTGACTGGCAGGCAGGGAGGATTACCTCTGACAGCTATCGTAACGGCACAGAGGACGGAGCTCTGGCGTACAAGCTCCTCATCCAGACCGGCTCCAAGAAAGAGCCTTTCAACTACAGCCAGGTATGTCCACAGGCTACAAGGAATACTTTAAACCAGAATCCACATGTACACTGTGTGTGGTATTGTAGACAGCATCAGTTTATTTTGACCTTTTTATTCTGGAAAAAAAACTCAATCTTTCGATCTTTTTTTCCTTTCCAGCTGACATCTCGTCGGCTGGTGGATGCAGAGGGTTTGATCCCCCCGGAGGTTTTTTACATCTACCTGACAGTGTGGGTCAGTAACGATCCTCTGGGCTATGCTGCCTCTCAGGCCAACTTCTACCCCCATCCTCGAGAGTGGATTCACGACAAGTATGACACTACAGGGGAGAATCTGCGCAGTAAGTGTCTCATCCTATTGTTTTGGATACAGCGGAAAATGCCCCAAAACCAAATGATCTGACCTCAGCCTTTCCTCTCCTGCAGTCCCAGCTGCAGAGCCTCTGGAGTTTGCCCAGTTCCCCTTCTACCTGAACGGCCTCCGCCAGGCCGGCGACTTCGTGGAGGCCATCGAGAGCGTGCGGTCCGTCTGCGACGAGTTCAGCCGCAAGGGTGTGTTCAACTACCCGAACGGATACCCCTTCCTGTTTTGGGAGCAGTACATCGGCCTCAGACACTGGTTCCTGCTGGCGATCAGCGTGGTGCTGGCCTGCACCTTCCTGGTCTGCGCGATCCTGCTGCTCAACCCCTGGACTGCCGGCATCATTGTAAGCCAACAAACTCTTCGTCGTATCCACCTCTTCTCCATCTTGTCTGTACCTCGCGCTACCTCAACAACATCATTAGCGCCTTCCTCCCTCTCCTCTTCCTCTCACTTTCTTCTCACCCTTCTCAGCACAGCTCAATAACGCTGTCTAGGGGGCCCCTTTTTCTCTGCGGAGGGCCAGTACGCACACACACACACACACACACACACACACACACACACACACACACGGGGACCTTTGTCATTCTAATGTAGGCTGGGCCGGCCTTAGAAAAGGAAATGCAAAGGAGCAAGAAAGGCTTTGCCCTCCTGAAGCCTCTACCTCCAACTCTCTCACTGCTTTTGTCAGAGGGAGAGAGAGAGACTTGGGGACAGGACAGATCTGCCCAGTTGCGACCTTGGCCTGCTCAACCCATCCATCAGGGATATGTGTGTGTGTGTGTGTGTGTGTGTGTGTGTGTGTGTGTGTGTGTGTGTGTGTGTGTGTGTGTGTGTGTGTGAGGGAGAGAGAAAGAGACAGTCTGAGTGTTCAGCGGTTGGAAAACATTTCACACACAAGCTGGTGGGACCGGTGGTCTTTAAGGGCCCCCCAAACTCACCCACACACACACACACACACACACACACACACACAAATCCACATATCCCTGACCATTTGGGGGGGGGGGGGTGAATTGTAGCACAACAACAGTGCCAGATTCAGTTGGAATGTGTTTAATTTAAGTAGCCGTCTCTAGCAGCACTGATTGAGACAGCAGCACAACACAATCTTCAGAGGGAGAGGCGCAGCTACATGCATGCACCGTTTCCAAGCATCAGCCCGCCTGTGAAGGTTTCACCCGGCCTGTATGTGGTCGAGCAGTAAAACGGCTTTTATCATTTCCAATTTAACCGTGCCCCAGCTCGGAGCCCCCGCTGGGATCAAAAGCACCCGTTGGCCGGGAACCGCTTTCTCCCTTCTCGTTTTATAAGACTTGTTGTTGCTGCTTGTATTGTGGTCTACAGTAACATCGCAAGACATTAGTGAAGTGAACACGCCGCGCGATCTAAGATGTTGCGTTAAAAATTTCGGAAACGATAAAAAGGAGCAAACAGGCTGCTATCTAGTTAAAGACGAGGGAATTTGTTTTCCGCAAACAGAGACAGATGTGTATGAATAGTGTCAATCATTTCAAGCACCTCTGGGAGGGAAGAATAGAAAAAAGAGCGAGGGAGGGAGGGAGGGAGAAGGGGAATGTATTAGCCTCAGGGTGGGTAATTTGATGCCATGTGGTTGAGCTCCTGAGCACGGGGTCAAAGATTGTGTGGGGTGAACGGGCAAAAGGGGGCTCAACTCAGCCATTAAGGAAACACACATATTCTTAGTATTTTTAGTTATTTTTACTTCATCCTACTGTTTCTCAAGCCCCGTCAGCTGAAAAAGCCTCTTCTCATCCGTCCTCGTCTTCTTCTCAGGTGTTTATCTTGGCCATGATGACGGTGGAGTTGTTTGGCATCATGGGTCTGATCGGCATCAAGCTGAGCGCCATCCCTGTGGTCATCCTCATCGCCTCCGTGGGCATCGGAGTGGAGTTTACTGTTCACATCGCACTGGTAAGTCAAGACTTGGCACACACATGGATTAACTGTGAAGGAGGGGGGCTGAGCTCCTACAATTAAACACCTACTTTACTTGAAACCTGATGCTTCGGTCAGACTGTTAAATACACACCAACATGTGACCACAGAAGACTTACAAAGCAAGTTATACATGGTTTTACCTACTTCAGGAAAGAATTAAATGTATTTGTTGATTATTGATTAAATGTATCTTTTTAATGCTACAAGAATAATAATGTAAAGGGTGCTAAAGTGTGATTAAAGATTTGTGTGTAGCGTAGTGATCCCCAACAAAACCCAACGCAGGAATCCCGAGGCGTGCCAGTCCTCGCCGCAAGCACAAGTTTTGTGTGATCGGCAAGATTTCCAACTCATTTCTCCTCTCCACCTCCCCCCTCTCCTCCTTCTCCACCACCGCAGGGCTTCCTGACAGCGATTGGCAACAGAAACAAGCGCTCCGCAGTGGCTCTGGAGCACATGTTTGCCCCGGTGGTTGACGGAGCGATCTCCACGCTGCTGGGCGTTCTCATGCTGGCAGGCTCGGAGTTTGACTTCATCATGAGGTGAGACGCTGTGTGTGTATGTGTGCGTGTGACTGCATCTGTGAATGTATGTGTGTGTGTGTGTGTATAGCCCTCCACAGCCCATTTGTTAGCCTCAGAAGAGGCAGTGTTTTGGTTTTACGCCGTCGGTGTGTGTGCGCGGAGCCAGTTGTCTAGCCTCACTCGGGGACGGGAGGAAGCCTTGTGGGGGGTCAGTGGTGCATGCAGGTGGAAATGTTATACCCCTATTTATGCACACACACACACACCCTGAGTGACAAATATGCACCTGGTTCTGTCACTCTGGGCACACACACATCCGTCTCCCCAACCTCAGAGCACAACAAATGGGGAAAACATCAAGGGTGTGTAGCAGCTGCTCGTAAACATGGAAGTGTTCTGCTACCCACTGGGTTGTGTCTGTGTGTGTGTGTGTGTGCGTGTGTGTGTGTCTCTTTCTCACACACACACAAACACACACGAGGGAATCTGTAAAAATTCCTGTCATCCGTTTGGCATTCTCTCCCTCCATGTTGGGTGCCGTAGTAAAAAGGGGAGCTAAATTTGAACTGGTCAGCCAGTCAGATGGTCTGAAGCCCACCAACAGACACCGCTCTTCTCTGACTGTGTGTGTGTCTGTCTGTGTGTGTGCGCGCGCGGGCATGCAAATTGTGTGTACTCGTGCGTGTGTTTTCTACCACTGTTTCATGGTCAGAGTGGAAAAAAAGGCGAATAGCTCGATGTTTTTCAACCGAATGTGGTCCGGGCCCAAACCCGAAACCACAACCTTGAGCTCACAGACTGCAACAGGCCTCCATGACATAAAAAGCACCGTTTTTCTGCAGAAACAGAGACGCAGGCAGTGAGAGAGGAGGAGCAGGACTCTGAGGGTGGCTTCCTTGCGAGGATATGAGGTCCTGGTGGGTGGGTAGATGGATATTAGATGGAACCAATCTTCCACGGTGTCGGATTGGATAGATAAAGAGGTGTGAATATGTGGAAAGAGAGAAAAATTGAGCAAAAGAGAGCATCTTGTTTTTTCTCCTTGTCTCCCACGGCTGCGTGAGAGATCGTCCTCATAGGACGGGGTGAGAAAGAGAGACAGAAGGGTCTAGTATCTCTGTTGGAGGTCTTGTTTAGCTGTAGCTGTAGCTGTGGTCGGGTGAATGGGGCAAGCCAGAGCCGACTAGCTGGGGAGCAGCATAAATATACTGCTGTAAACATCTCCTGGCCTTGTAATGCACTGAATAAACAGCCAGCCTAATTCAGCTCTGCTCAGAGTCCTCGCGCAAGCATGCATACACATGCACGCAGACACACACCAGGAGAAAATGCACATATGTACAGGCATGTAAACACTTACGCTGTCTTTCTCACACACGGCTCCCCAGGCCCTGACAACGAATGGAAAAGATTACAGTTTATATAAACAACAGAATTCCTAACAGTGAGACACTGTTGGAGGTCTCACCAACGTCTCACTCTCTTTCTCGCTGTCTCACTCTTCTCTCCTCTTGTTTTGTTTTGTTTTGTTTTTTCACCTTGTAAAGAAGTTGAAGGGCAGCATAGGAGGCCCCCGAAACGGGACGATGACCTATTTGTGATTTCAGCGTCTGCATGTGAGCAGATGAAGTGTCTGCGTGTGGTTTGAAGGCAGCAGACGGCAAGAAATTGCAAATATCTTCCCTGAAGTGTTTTGTCAAAAGTGGTTAGGATGACATGCGTCTGATAAAGGGAGAAAACAAGGACGGCGGTTAAAGTGGGAAAAGGAAAATATGCCAGAGAGTGTGTGGGGGGGCCCTTGTGAAATCACACCCAACATGCAAACTTGTTCCTGAAGAGTGACCTTTGTCAAGTGAAGTGGTAGTGATAATCACCGTCCATTCAGAGGAGACGACGCAGCTTGTTGACTTTTTTTTCCTTTTCATTCCAACAATCATTTTTTTCTTTCTTTTACCTCTTTAAGTCTGGCTGGCGGTTAGCATCTCACTGTCTCCCGCTCTCTGCTTTCTGTTAGTGTTTAAGTGGAGTCCTCTCTAATTTTCTTGTGGAGCTCTTTCTTGTGGCCTGCCTCCACCCCTGGCCTCCTCAGAGCTCCGCTGAGATGCACGCACGCACACACACACACAAAATAAAAAAAACGTACACACACACACAGCGCGAGTGAAAAACAGAGCGAGAGAAAGTCTTGTAGCAGCAGCAGTGGAGGCATCAAAGCATGTTTTAGTTGGACTGAGCGGGGAATCAGATTTGCCCCCCCTGCCTTTGATACACAAACACTGGGCTTTCCCCTGACTTCTTCCCCTGAGCTACTTCCCTTCCTCATGTGCCAACTGTGTGTGTTCGGAGCCGTGCACGTGCATGTGTGTGTGTGCATTTTTGTCCGCGGAAAGCATGGGGCCACTTTCGTCACATTACGAGAAAAATTGAACAGAAAACTGTCAAATGTTCGATGCCGTCCAATTTGTGTAAAAGTTGTCATGAGTTTGGCTGACGCTCTGAAACCGTCGGAGCTTTTGCCAAATCCTTAAAAATCTTAAGATGCAAAAGAAAATAAGATTAAATGTGGCTGTGTGACTGTGGGTAGCTGCACTCACTGGTCTCACTTCTTGTTTCAGACAGGAAAAAAGAGATTCTACCAGCTAAACTTCAAACTAACGTGCCTCATTTCTCTGCCCTTCAGGTACTTCTTTGCTGTTTTGGCCATCCTGACTGTTTTGGGGATGCTGAACGGTCTGGTTCTCCTGCCAGTCCTCCTGTCCATGATGGGTCCTCCAGCCGAGGTCACCCCGGTTGACAACGCCAGCCGCCTGCCCACGCCTTCCCCCGAACCCCCGCTGCCCCCACCAATGACCCACCACGGGTACTACACAGGCCATCACAACCCGCGGTCGTCTCGCCAGCAGGCTTTTTCAGAGTCGTCGGACTCTGAGTACTACTCGGAGATGACCACCACATCAGGGATCGGGGAGGAGGATTATAAGTACTGTGACCGGAACGCGTACATCGCGACGCACACCAGCGTTCCACCTGCAACATCTCACATTCTGCTGGAAGCCAGCAAGAACCCCAGCTTCCCCAAGCTCACGGTACGCTGAAGATAAACAACCTTCCTGTGTTTTCAAATGTTATCAAAATTCATGTGTTTCTCTGAAAGTAAACGATGATTTTATCTGTTGTAGGTGGTGAAACCGTTCAGAGAAAATGCAACCAGTGGAAGGATAGAACCGTTGAACGAATCCTCCCACAACGCACAGTCACCTCTCGGCTCCCAGGTCACGTGCTGGGACGGGAACAAGCAGCAGCCGGGCCTCCAGAGGAACTTACCCAGCGACAGAGCTCACTTCCCTGGGAGGACTTGTCAAAGCGGCCCCAGGCTGCAGAACGGCAGAGGGCCTCAGCCAAACAGGACTAAAGGGCCGAGCTATAGCAACAGTAGCTCCGCCCAACAGGGCTCCGCTGGGGGGCCTGTTACCATGGTAACAGCCACAGCC
Organism: Pagrus pagrus; assembly: GCF_965226575.1. NCBI lineage: Eukaryota > Metazoa > Chordata > Actinopteri > Spariformes > Sparidae > Pagrus > Pagrus pagrus. Next base: position 8,848,470 of record NC_140196.1, on the reverse strand, counting down.
TCCGTGACGGTGGCTGTGCATCCGACCCTGCCGGGGGCGGCATACCAAGGCTACATGCATGAAGGTTTTGACACGGACAGCGAGTCGGACTGTTTCGAGGCCACTAAGAGGACTTGTGGTGACAAAACAAACTTTTCTTCATGTAAGAGAGACTCTCTAGAGCTCCAGGACTTGGAGGCGACACAGAGCCAGACGGAGCATCAGCTCGGCAAGACACAAGGTGAGTCAGCAACCAATCAACCGTAGGTTTACCTTACTTGTAGGGATATTGAATTTAAGACACAATTTCTAGTCTCTCTTAGCAATATCTAACCTTTTCCCTCTCTCTTCTGTTTTCCCGCTGCAGGTGGGTTGAGGATCCAGTCAGCCAAAGATTGCTAGACTCTCTCACACGCTCCCGCCGTCTCTCTTCGAGCCCTCCGGCCGCTTCCCAGAGCACCTTGACGCCCGCGCGGCGTCACCATCGAGTCTTGAACTCTCGACTGTACATAGACTTCACACAAAAAAGGAGAGGATTTATTTCAAGGACATATTAAGTAAAAAGAAAACAAACAGACGTTTTAAGAATTATATAAATCTATGAGTATATATTTTAATACTAAAAAAAGAAGGAAGCTATTTAAAAGAGTACTGTATAACTTGGGTATACTCTTGTGTAAAAGTTCAGATGTAAAAGATTATTTGTTTTTTGTGGGGCGGCCTCCACGGTGTATAGAATAAGAAATGTGCTATATGTAAAAAGTGTCCACAGAAAAGTGAGATGTTATTAAGATATTAGGCTATTGAACATACATGTCAGTGTTTCTATTTGTATTGTTATTTTCTTTTCTTTTTTTTTTCTTTTTTTTGCTGCTACACTTCAAAATAATTTTAAGTGATTTGCCTTAAAAAAAAAAAATGCAGTACCCCCTCTTCCCCCCTCTGGTTTAAGTCGCAGTACTACACTGTGAGAAAGTCTGAATCTGACACACTGACACGCTCTGTGTTGTATTTTTTAAGTGTAGAAGTTCTCTGTCACTGTAAAAAAAAAAAAAAAAAGAAAGCAGAGAATTACACAGCAGATACTGTTTTCTTAACAGTAGTAACCGTCGTGCCTTCGATTTGTCCCCTTTCTCTTGTGTTATCACAGCATTCAGAGCTCAGTGTTATGTTCTCACTTGTACCTGTTGTGTCTCATCCGGACACAGAATGTTTGTCAAGAAGCAGTAGCGGGCCGTCCGTCCGTCTGTCTGACGTCTGTCCGACATGCCGGCAGAGTCCCGTCTGAGTCATATTTCATGTTAAATATTTGTCCTCTGCAGTTTTAAACTACTTGAAGGAGCTGTGATAAGATTCTTTCTTTTATGTTCCTGCAGTTTTTGTAAGCTCTACGGGAGGTGAAGTTGTCACGTTTGTGTTTGACAATTGCTCACCTTTCTGTGTTATTCTGAAAGGGAATTTTAAAAATCCGATGCAAAGGGAGTGATTATATTTAATTTTATTAATTATTTTGTCCTTTTTTTTTCTTTGCTGGCTGCTTTAGGGTTGTAACACGTTCAACCTGACTCTCACTCACTTTTCTAATTCCTCGCTCTCCTCGCTAATACCAACCTCATACATGCCACGTTACGTTTTCTTTTTTCGTTCTTAGCGTTTTTTTCTTTTCATGTCATTTTGCTTTACAAAGTTCTTGTTGTTGTTCAGTATTGGTCTCATCACTGCCAGGTTAAATTGCAGGGAAAAACTCGCGGATCTATTTTTTAAAATGTCATTTTTTTGTCAAAGTGGCAGCTTCGGTTTTCTTTCGTAAATATGAGAGAAAAAAGTTAAGTAGCTACTGTGCAGTTGTGAATGATAATTAAGCGACGTGAGCAAAGCACCATATTACAGTTGGATCAGACCATAGGCAGCCAGCAGGTGTTGTCAGACAGTGGTGAGGAGTTTTAAAAGGGAGGGGGGGTCGAGGGGGGAGCTCCTGCATTGGTTTGTAGTTTATTTCAAAAAAATTGTTAATGTCATGCCATATAAATTATTTATATTAAAATTTTATTTTTGTAGTTTGTACAGATGTTAGTATCTAGACTGAAGTTCTATTTTTAAAGAGTGAATATATATTATATATAAATATATCTATTTGTTGGCGAGTTTGTTTTTGTTTTGTTGTTTTGTTTGCATTTTGGGATGGGGGGGGATTCGGGGAGGGAGGGGTTGACAACACTTTAGAGCAGAGGCCTTTTTTTGTTTTGTTTTGTTTTGTTTGGTGGGGCAGTTGGGGGACCATGAAGGAGAAGAAGGTGTGTAGGATTGTGTCACTGTTACACCTTGTTTTTTAAAAGTTTCCTCTTGGCCCTTCCTTCTTCATTGTCATTTTTTTTTTTTTTTTTTTTTTAAAGAAATGTTCTTGTCCATGTCTAAAACACTGTGACTTCTGAAAACTATGCTCAAGAAAAAAACCCTCGTGTGACCGTTATGTTCCCTCACCTGCTATAGAAATTTAACTAACAAAATAAATTGAATGAAAAAAGTGGTTCTGTTGTCTTTGCCGGTCTTTTTCGAGCGCGTGTTTGCCTGTGACCCTGCGAAGAGCTGCGGGGTCGGAGCTGTTATCACTAATGCCAACAAACTGACAGTGTTTGCTGGTTAAATACACCTCTCCATTATCAAGGTGCATTGTTGAGGCGTCGGACAAAAGGTTTGGTTTCAGTACGTTTACATTGTAAACCTAGATAGTATCCATGTTTACAAGTGGATTTACTTTTAGGCACAAATCTCACTGAAATCAGATGAATGCTCAACATACTGACTGATAATCATTGACTCACTTACACAAATCACAAGGCATGCACATGTCAGGATCGATAGGCCTTCTTTATAAAGGATATAATGCAGCACAGTACATCAGATCATTATAGATGAAATACCAGTTTAGACTGATAAATGCTCCTAGTGCCATCAGATATCAAACAATGTGTTTGAAGTGCTGAAAAGCCAGTACACAAAAATGAGCTGAAATTTCGTGAAGCACCTTTCTCAAATCAGCATCATTGGAGCTAAACTCATGAGATGAGACGATTTAAGAGGGGACTCCATCCTACCTCGTTAGCAAAATGACCAAAAAGCACAAAAGACATCCTGCAGAGGGGTTGTATAGTTCAGTTGGGAGGTATAGGTGTGTGTGTGTGTGTGTTGGTTGATGGTGTGGAGGCAGGGGGTCGCTCACATTGGGCTATCCTCCCTGTTCAAAATTAACAAACCATTGACCAAGAAGATTTTATGAACAAGGCATCATCTGATATTCAACCTCATGCTTCACAATCACATTTTACCTTTCGTCTTATTTCCCTCAACTTGAACCGAGGCGCCCCTGGGTGCGATGTCAGTCAGAAGAAATACATCTTTAACAACTGAAATAGAGGTTTTGCATTGTCCCCAGAGGATGATCCTGATTTTGGTAACGTCTTTGACCTTTTCTCCTGAGCTTTTTAAAAAAATCTTGTACCCCTGCCGAAACATTTTGACAAGACAAGATTCAACCCCAACATTTTTCTGTTGACGTTCATGGTCACTGGAGCGGCGACATTTTAGAGGACGGCGGGGCAAAGATACAGAGTCCCCTGTGCAAACAGAAAAATGTCAACTTTAGTTACATACGGATATTGATCAAGATAACTTTCATATTTTCAGTCACATCGCTGCACTTACGTTGTTAAGAAAACCACATGAAGTGTAGTGAGGACACGATAACATTGCACAGAGTCGGGGTGACTGTAAGAAGCCATTTGCTGCCTGTTTTGTGTAACATGGAGAATTAGACACACTTCAGTGCTGCCTAAGCTACTGTAAGTTGAAAAAAAAAGGGAGAGATACACACATCAAAAAGCTCCCGGACTTTTATTTGCTTCACTGCCAGAGTTATGACATATTGTTGTAACAATTTGGGTCGAACATAATTAAAAATATGACTCATTACAGGATATAATTACAACGGTTTTTAATTTCTGTTTAATTTTCATTTCATTGTGCCTGAGGCGAACATCATGCTCTGGCTTCCTGTAAGTCACCTGACACCGACAAAAAAACCCGGGTAAGGAAATAAGCTCTCAAAATGTGTTGTCTCACACACTTCGCTGTCGCATTCCTGCTCGTCTGAGGAGATTTCTTGTTACCTTGATAGATTCAAACATTTGGCAATATTTCATTTCTCACTTCGGTGTTTTAAACAGTCTCCACTTCGTGAACAATTAACGCAGAGAGTCACTGAACTGGAGCGTTGAACCACCTGGAAAGTGTCTGGGATCACCGCCTCCTGGATCATTGTTGTGACTCGCCTGACTCACACACACGCACACACACACACACACACACACACAAATATCACAACTGTACTTATGCACGCTACACATTCTTATAACCTCAAACGCAAAACAAACTACAAACTCACATACACATACACACATGTACACCCACGTTGCCTCCTCATACACACACACACACACACACGTACACACAGGCCCACCTGTGTAGATGAAAGGTAGATGCTGTAAATTCCTTCGCTTCTCACACAACAGCTCCTCGTTTGTCAGCCCAAGCAAAGCTGCCCATGTCTGAATCTGATACCTCGGTCTTTTGAAGTTACTGTCATGCACGTCCACCTCTAAACCGAGCCTCGTACACACTCACACACACACACACATGCACATAAAAGCAGACAGTACAACGCCATGTTTATACCTGGCTATGTGGTCAGACACAAGGTAAACGTCACTTCTGTTTATTTAGTATGTCACAAACACCCCGGAGCAGTAAACAATACTGGCATGATTGTTTTATTTTTGGAAGTCGTATGTGAACGAGAACATGTTGTATTTAATGTTAAAGCTCTGTGACAAAAAAAATGAAAACGCGCTCTCCTGTTACGGGTCATGCATTTGGTGGAAATCAGGTTAAACAGCTGTTCAGACTAATATGAACAAAAGGAGTCAGAGAACAGGGACTTAAATGCAACGTTCACTCAAAACAGGCGGCCTTTCTTAAGTTTGTCTTTCTAATCACTCAGCCACCGTACCACATCTTTACAGTCGTGATAGTTAGTCCTTTTTTTGTGGTTGTGATGCTGAAACATTTTAATTTTAGAGTACACTGAGGCAACACATGAAAGATTCTGCAGCACCCATTCATTTTCGTCTAAATGTCCCAGAGAGAAATTAATGAAATAATCAAAAGCAAATGTGATCACACGGGCTGGTTTCAATAGATTTAACTCTCTCTCTCCCTCTCTCTCTCTCTTACACACACACACAAACACACACACACACACACACACACACACACACACACACACACACACACACACACACACATACGAGACTCTGGTATATTTGAGCTTCCCACAGGCATTAGGCATTGTACGGATGTATATCAGATAAGAAACGAGAGATAGCTTTACAGTTTTTACGGCGTTGACCTGAACTTTTCTTTATGTTTGGGTTCGGAGGAGGATATTCAGGTTTATGATGGTGTAATGAAGACGAATGAAGACAATACTTTCACCAGAAAACCTGCCAAAAACCTGGAGAAACCTCCAAGCTCCATGGGTACTGTTCCACATGTCTGATTCTGACCTTCACGAGCATGAGAACTTCTTGTCTCCCTGTTTTGATACCGTCTTATAGAGTAGTATGTCGCAAGAAAAAGACCTCAAAAATATTCAGTTTGTTCTTTTATGAGTGTTATGTAAGTTTGGGAACCTCCCAAGATGTGTCTAACACGCCATCTGCATTCTCACGATGAATTAATGTGTATATGTGAAACAGTTTTGATCACGTTAATCGAATTTCTTGTTTTTCGACTGAGCGAGACAAACGTTAGAGGAATTATCCAAAGAGTGATCAAAGGAATCTGTAAGCATTCATGCTTGTTTTCACATCACAGTCAAAATATACTGTATTTTCAGTATTTATTGAATTATCTTGACATTTTTTTCATCTCTAACCACTGATTAACAAAACACTTCAGCCAAGGAACAACTTATTAAAGATATATGTAAGGTTTTTTGCTTCAAAAGACCTTTGTAGAGTTATCCCGAATGTTTCCAACAATGTTCAATCCCAGAGAAATCCATCATTTTACGGTGCAATTAGTTTTGTTGCAAGTCACTTCCAGGAGCGAGAGAGCGAGGAAGGAAGTTGGCGAATGAGACTAAATGTAACGTGAATAAAACTTTAATACATGACCGCATCCTTGACCAGATCAGATAGATTTTCATTTGCAACAAAGAGATGGAGGGATGACGCATTTCTGTTGGCATCGCCTTGGCTCCTCCGTGTTCGGACCTTTAATGTCCCCGACAACCTCTGTAGTCTCCTTTAGCCTCTTTTTAGACACTTGAACGCTCTGTAATTCAAACATGGGATATTTACCGCCATGTTTTATGTTGCAGACCAAAACGTGAACATTTCTTAACCATGTGTTAACCACCGTATTTCAGGCATTTAACCAAAAAGCTGCAAAAATGCAAACTTATTTCCGGGTTTCAGGACTTATTCCTGATACACCCTATTGTGGTTGTTTAACAATGAAAACAACAACTCCCATGATCCCACGCTAGGCCTACTTCACATCATCAAAAAGACCCCAAGAAGCAGAAGTTACGTACTGTATGTTTAAGTACATTACACAGTGTTGCTCCTTGAACCTTTCCTAGACCGATTATCAGTCTCATTTTTCAAAAGTGAAATAAGGGTAACGAGGAGAATAAGATTATACAAAACAGTTATAATAAATCAAGGGTTCGACCAAGGTTCATTTATTTGTCATTCTAGCAGGCAGGGTTGCACAACAACCTGCAAGTTGTAGTCTATTTCTTTTTCACGGTGGAGTGCAGAGGATCAGTTAAGGAGTTTCACAGCCCGAGGAAAAAAAAGCTGCTTCGTAGTCCGGTGTTAAACGTATGCATGTCTGTGAACTAACGTACAGATAAGAGCATTAATGGAACATCACAGTCAATAAATCACATTAACGTGTGCATACATCCTCACTGTAAATCTCCTAAATGTGTGCTTCTGCACGGTACCGCGAGAGCAGAGGATGTAACTGGTGCTTTATGGAGCCTCCCCCTCCCTCCCTCCGGTGTGTGGGCCCAGATCGCAGCTGATAGTCCAGATAACACGATCTCCCAGTGCCAACTCCTGACCTGTGTGTGGAGGTGAGATCAATGGAGGAAAAGAAAACACAATGAGGGAACAAAAGAGTGAACTCGTGATCTGGTGATGCTGGTGTCGGTGTGTGTGCATGTGTGTGTTTGTGTGTGAGTGTGTGCACTGCTTGGGTGGCCCGAGGATGAGCGCCCATTGTTGCTGGAATTCAATAGGGCTGATTAGTAAAGAAATGTGTGTGTGTGTGTGTGTGTTTGTGTGTGTGTGTGTGTGCGTGTGCAAAAACATGCACTGGCATGCGTGTCTGTGTGAAGCAGGGGGTGGTGTATGTGTTTGTACTTTTGCACTAAGCGCAGCAGAGAAGAATGGGGGAATTAGCTGTAAAGCCAGTGAGAAAGCAGACTTCAGGGTGACATACCACACAAATCTGAGGAATGGGGATTGTTTCTCTCCACATCCACAGCGAAGCTTTGTTTCAATAGAGCAACTCTCTCGCAGCCGGACAGAAAAGAAATATGTATATAGCTGAAGAGCCGCTGTAGAATTCGAAAAACACAAATGAACCCACAATAATCCAGAAGTTTGTCCTCAGTGTGAACCTCAAACCATTACTGGCATTTTAATTAAGTAAAACCCCATTTCCAAGTTTCCTAACACTAATATTAGTTTTGTCTCTGAAATAAGGATGAAACACCTCGAAATTAAATTAACAGAGGAGAGGCAAGTCTTTATGTCACATCCATCACACAGTTAGTCTAAGTTGTGTAATTTGTGTAATTGAATATTGCCTGTAACATGACGTGAAATATTGAGTATCAGTTTGACATTTTGGAAGAGGGTTAGATGAGAAGAACGACACCACTCTCAAATCTGTCATTTTCAATATGAAGCTCGAGCAAGAAGATGGTTAGCTTATCTTAGCTTAGCACACAGACTGGAAGCAGAGGGAAACAGCTAGCCTGACTCTGACCAAGGTTTAAAAAAAATCCATCTTCCAGCACATTTGAAGCTCACTAATAGGCATTGTATACCCTTTAGTTATACTTCCACCTTATAAATTCAACATAAACCACTTTTTGTACAAATTTAACAACTACAATGCGTTGATTGATGAGCTTAAAGGAAAAGTTCACCAGTAAAAGGGTTAGGGTCTTTTACCTTGCTACTAGCTAACAGTAGGCTCACATACACACAAAAACAGCTCACTCTTCTCTGCTCATGCATGCGCAGTTGTTTTTGTTAGTTCACCCATTCGTCCAGATTCGCTACATTCAACTAGGAGTGCTGTTTCAGCTGTTCATGAAACACTGACTGCTCTTCGCACTCTGTAGCTCTGATGGTACCAACCAACGGTCCAGTTTGTCCAGTTTCAAACGGTCCAGTTTGAATGCACCCCGAAGTGGCCTACATATTGTAAATAATACAATAATTCATTATAATAATAAATAATAATCCCAATAAGAATGTTACTATCCCTTAAAGGCAACACATTTAACATTTAAAGTGTGTAAAAACGCGTAGACCTTTGTTATATGTTCAAGGTATGTGTTTCAATTTGTTGCCTATAAACGGCATCATATCCTGTAGTCGCTAAAACTTTGGGTTGATACTGCAGAGAGTGTAGAAGGAAGTTAGCGAGCTAGCTAACCAGCCACACCTTTTTTTATTAAACCATTGTTTGTGAGAGAGATGAGATGACATAATGTTAATCAACGTGAATGAAACTTTACCTCAACACATTACCTCATCCGCGAACATCTAACTCCCATGATCCCTTGCTCCTTCACAACATCCCCATGCTACGCCTTTGTTATTGTTTTGATTGAGAAAGCCTTAGCGACATAAACTATGAACTATGCCTTTAATTTGCGGCACAAATGTTGGCTTTACACGTAAACACTTCACATTGAACCCTGTCAAATAATGCCATAGCTCTCATGTATTGTGTCCAAATAATAAATATAGTAAGGATACAACAGATAGCGAAAACAGCAAATCATTTCTGTGATTGCATTGACAATGTAACTAAGCATTTTGCAGCCTTTTGTAAATAGCGGTGACGTTATTGCGAGAAGTCTTCTTTCAAATCTCCCGTTAATCAATCCATGCACACTCGTTTAATCACACAATCATCTGTTCTCTCACCGTTCTGTGCCTGTGTAAATCTCCTTTGAGAGTCGAGTTTCCCTGCTGACTGCCCGTATTTATACGTGTTCCTGCGCTGTGATTGCACGCTGCTCCAGATTGTTGCTCTGACTGGGTTCTTCTAATCATCTCTCGCAGAAACAGAGGAAGAACGAGATCAATATTTACTGAAAACGCTCCTCAACATAACAAATGTGTTTGTAATCTATGCCCCCTGTGTGTGTGTGTGTGTGTGTGTGTGTGTGTGTGTGTGTGTTTGTGTGTGTGTGATATACCTTGGCCGTGACCGGGCCTATTGAGGGGTGGCAGGAGGAGGAGGAGGAGGAGGAATACGAAGTTCCAGGCAATCATGCAGACAGGCGGGAGGGCCCGTATAGTGTAAACATGTTTTAAATAAACAGGAACCAGCGTAATGCCCTTTTAATTGATTCATTCTGTGCTTTGCTGTTTACAGAAGGGCCTAAATATGAGCCTCGTAAGGCAGAGGCCTTGTGTTTATAAGTGGTTTGTTTAGTTCAAACAATAACAGTTTGAACACCAGACGGAGTTGTGGATCAGCCGTGATGTGTTGTGCTGTGTTGCATTTTTTTGTTGTGCTTTTTTTTTCACGTTCTCTTCGTCGCCCTCTTTGTACATGTGTGTGTTTTCCATTTTAGGGGAGAATAAAGGAGCTAAAGCAGCTCGCTACAGTACCCCACTGTCTCCTCTTTACAATTTGCAGGCCAGCCAGGGTACGTCGGTGTGTGTGTGTGTGTGTGTGTGTGTGTGTGTGACTGAAGTTTAAATTGTAGCCACAGTGTAATGATATGGTGGCATGGCATTGAGGGGTACTCCAAAGGGAAGGCGGGGGTTGGTAATTAAACATATGCAGACACAGACACATACAGAGGGTGAGACACACACACACAGTCAGACACACAGAGAGGCAAAGAAAGAGAGCAAAGCTAAACACATCCAAGTGGGGTAGTAAAAGCTAATGAAGGCTCAGCGCTAGGCTGGCACAGACAGCCATTTCATGTGGTGAAGAGGAGAGGAGGAGGAGGAGGAGGAGGAGGACTGGGCCAGGCTGGGGAGCAATAAGGCAGAGCCTTACTCGAGAGCAAGTTAGGCAAACCAGAGGATAAACTATAATTGACACCATACATAAGAGTGGTTTTCCAATATTGTTTGTCTCAGGCACTGCCAGATCATTGTCCATGCCATGCAAAAGGCAAACAATGGCATTAACACGTTTGGGGAGCAGTAGCAATAAAAGTAACACTACAGTGTTAGGAGCTCATTACAGTAAGTGTTCAGAGTGACATTTCTCTCATTATTTTTTTCTTTGTTCAGATTTCTTGGTCATACTAACTACAAATCTTATATTTGTGTCTTACCTGATGAAGACTGATGGCATAATTCTGCCATCGGGCGCCTTTCTCAGGCGGCACTGTCCTCCCTTTGGCTATCTGCATGTTAGCGTTTTCAAAATCTGCATCGCTACAGTAAACAACAACAACTGCGTTCGAGCTAGCAGCCCACAAGCTGAAAGTGGCAAGTTAGACCAGCCTAACTTGGACGGTAACGGTACGAAGCTAACGTCGCTTACCTTTAATTTTGCAGGAATTACGCAAAAGCCCTGGCGAGCCCTGACGATTTTAGCATCACATGCAAAACAACTTCCATCCTACACTATTTTGCTGGGGCACCAAACGGGACATTACATATCATGAGTCAGAGCGACTTTATGTGACCGAAACGGTTTTGTTAATTAACCAAAATCTTCATCTTGTTGCGTAATGTTTGCACTTTGCTGAACCCTACAAGTCTTCTTGTTTTAAAACTGGTGAAACTATCATCTGCCCTGTGCAGTACGATTATTTCATCTGTTTCCAATGCAAGTCAGCTTGTTTCAAGACTTTTGTAGACAGTAATGTCGGCATCTTGAAGGAAGACAGAAGAAGACCAATCACTGCACTAGATTAAGGGAGAATGGCACACATGGGAGACATGATTTGGGGAAATGTTTATTTGTAAGAACACTTTTCGCAATTATCTCACTGCACCGGCAGATTTTTCACTTAAAGGGGCACTATGTAGTTTTGGAGAAGACATTCACATTTAAATATTAACATTAATGAGGTAATAATCGAAGTCAGAATTTATTTATTTTTTTTCCCATAAGCTGTTCTCAGAGGAAAATAAGGTCCCCAGAACATTGTTTGGAGCTAGAAAGGTGGCAGAGTCCGCCACATATAAACAAAGTGAAACAGTATGAAACTGTTGTCCTTTAAGGTCAGTTTGTTTATTCAGTTTATTCGGTCAGGAAAACGAAGAGACTTTGTTTATCTAGTTTGTTTAGGCTAAAAAAAAAAAAAAAGTCAGTGAAGATCTTTGTCTGCTGATTAAAGTTGCTTCACTAAAACTACACAGTGCCCCTTTAATATAAGGGAATAAGGCTTCTAGGATTCAACAATAGACAGGATTGACTTGATAAGTTGGATATTTTCGTAGCGCGTCCCATCGCTGTGGTTTCAGAGAAGGCTGTAAAACTCTGGGTATAAATGTAGAGAACTGTGGGGTCCACATGTTGTAGCCTGCACTGTGCAAGCAAACATATGACTTCTCTGGTGAGTCCCGTAAAACGGAAAAAAAAGAAACACTGGTGGGTTTTAAGGATTAATTTCAAAAGCATACTAACACATCTCTGCGCTATTCATGGTCTGTGGTTTCGACTGGTGTTCCCTTGAAGAGTTTGTATGCAGGCCTGCAGTATCTCAATCTTTATGGTTCATAAAAAGAAACTTATTGGGTTCAGGAATATAATTTACGGGCTAATTTCCCAGCTGTGGATGAAACTTTGTTTCAGATGTGTTTTGTTCTGTCACTTAAGTTTCAGTGGAAAAGGTTTAAATTAAGCTTCAAGCTGAAAACCTGATTTTTCCCTTCTTAACTTTTTCACCTTCTCTGCACTGTAGTGTCGATGGAAAACTGATGAGGACCGACGGGGAAATTGTGAGTGACAGAGGGGCCCTGTGGACTAGTTACTGACCAAATGGTAAAACAGGGAAACCAAGAGCTGCACCCTGTTACTGAACGTGTGTGTGTGACTGTTGGCATGAAGCAATAACACTTATGGAACTCAATACCGTAGCCCACAAGACATTAATGCTATTTATTAAAAATGTCAGATTATATCACTTTAAATGTTAAATTTGGTGTTGCTGATTTTGCGACTGGTTATATAAGTTTGTGTTACGCACATACAGCTCAAGCATGAAAATATCTAGCTTTTTCCACATATATATTTATTCTTTATATCATATGTTGACTAAAGCTCTCACATTGGACATACACAATGCTGAATGCTATATGTATAACTTTCACTGTGTCCTTCAACATCTGCAACATGCTCTGACCAACAGGGGGCAGTTTACAGCAAAACAACAACGGAAGTGATTTTAGTCGAAATTTCAAAAAGTGATTATAAATTTATCACAACTGGAAGTGTTCATCTGATCGATCAAAAGAGGCAAGACATTTACATTTGTGCACAGGCGACCACACACAAGCACGTGAATGTCCACAAATACACACGTGAGTAAGTGAAATACACCGCTGAGTCATTAGGAAGCAAACGCAGATATTCACACATGCAAATGGCTGCATGTATTTTGTAACCGGCGGCAGAATTCAAGTTTAAGATTCATTCACATCCGTCACTCCGAGCACACAACACCTCTCTCCTGAGTGCATGAGCCAACAGGTCTACCTCACCTGCACTCTGGGGGAGACTGCACTGTGCTGCTTAGCATGGTAACCAACTCACTGACATCTCATGTAGCTGATTTGTAATTTACAGATAATTACCAGTAAATAGCACAGGGTAGTGGTCTCCAAGGAGAAGATGAGGTGGATGGACCTGAGGTGCATCAACACTTTGTTGGCATGTATGGGGCCCTTGCTGTTGAGAATAAATTGATGATTTTATTACATCTGAGAGGTTTTCTTGTTTTTTTCCACGATTTTCTGCACCACTTAACATTCAGGAAAACTACCTGAGTTTTCCTTTCTTTACTCTTCAACTGCCCCACTGAAGATCACCTGTTGGGTCAGCCATCTGTGCTTCCTTTTTCCATTGCAAACTATTTTGCATCTGTTCTTTGTATGGACTCAAATAATTCTATCAATCTTTTAAATCCTCCCAATTTTGGTATGAAACCGTTTCGATTGCCTGCTATCAGCAGAGTCGTGTTATAGTCCTGGAGAAGTGACCAACTTGTGGACCGACAAGCCATTCCCGTGGTGTAACTGCAGCTGTGTGTGCTGCCCCTGACCACTCTTAACTGCAAAGAACAAATAAATAAACAAAATTACAGGAAACAAATAACACTTGCCAGCTGGGCAAACTTAGGTGGCCGTTGGCACAGGCTCAGGTGTGTGTGGCTGTCAGAGCTCAGAGGTGAATAAACTGCTCACTGAACTATTTCACTGCTTGAAATGATGTATTTGAAGAGCGGTCTATATGGCAGCTTTTCTTAAATGATGGGCCGGGAACCAAAATGGGTCACTGGCATGTTTCAGAGGATCCCCACATGCCAAGAATACTAATATGCTTTAATGAGTGAATGTTCCAGACTCACTCTGTATTTGCTCAGTTTGGCTCCTTGGCTGGAGAAGTTTTTTTTAAATCCCTGCTGTAGCTACGTTGTTGGACGCACACTAAGTTCAGTTATGAAGCAATAAATCACACCAGACCATCAATTGGTTGACACTATAGAAAAGCACTCTTATTTTCTATTATTGGCTCTCATGTCTTGTTAGTGCTGTTTTTTCCAAGTCCAGAGTTTTGTTCTGTTTGTAGCTATATTGCTCTCTGCTGGCCATGTTGTATAACGCAACAGGCATCCTAATGTTACAGAGATGTGAGATTCCTTTAAAAAAGATGCAACACATTTCATAAAAAGGGGATTTTACAGAACGGATTGATTAAAACAGTAGGTTCACAATAATTATTTGTGTTCTTGCAGTCTTCCCATAACCTTACATGTCTGTATTTTGGCTTCACCGTGAGACGTGGCTGTCAAAAATCAAGTTTACTCTGCAATCAAGAGTTTCTCCGTGAGCCAAAATGTCTGAATCTTGCCCAAATGCAACATGCTAATAAGTGTTTGTCATAGAATTACGTAATATATTTATTTACTCTAGCTAAAACCGAAATAAAGAGACAGGAGGGTTGAAGGACCGAGTAGATCAATACTCTTCTTTTCTTCTACGACCTTCCTGGGTGGTTTGTTAAGTGTGTTCAGCTCACGTACTGTATGCATGTGTGTTTATTTAGTCTGTATAGGGGAACAGAGCCGCGGCCTCTGCCAATTTTCTTTACACTGAGAAAATATGCTTTTGGACGGATGGAAAAAAGGGGGAGCAGTTAAACAGACTCAGGGCCAACAGATACAAGACCCCTTCTTCCTCAAATCAACCACCAGCACGACCAACCCTCCAGTTGTGCTGCTGCTTTTCCATGACTGCAGTCTCCACACGGCGCAGAGCTGTAGGGAGTAACGAGACTGGCTTTTTAAACGAGAGCCTCTACTGCACTTCAGTTTATTCCTGTGAAATATTGAATCCTTATCAGCACGAGCAAATCGGTGTGTAACAGGGTTGGTCCGAGAGGGAGGCTCAGCAGTATATTTTCATCCAGTGCATAGATCAAATGAAAAGGATAAGTCTAATTTATGAGAGGCCGAGTAAGATAACAAACTCCTCTGAACATGGACGAGCACAAATCTTAACGAAACAAAAGCCTTCATGATAAGACACAGACCACCAGAATGCTCAGATAGACGGACACGTGGATACACTTTAACGACAAACTCGAACCAATAAAGTATCGTTGATTGATTATATGCATTCAGGAACATCCACTGATGATTAATCTCTCTCTTTGTGCCCTCTAATTAGTTTTACTCCCAGATTTCATGTGATATAATGTTAGAAAGGGGGAATAATGGGGAAGGATGTGTTAAATTGATGATGTAATGTAACTAAGTACATTTACTTAACACTGTGCTTAAGTATTTTGAGGTATGTGCACTTTAGTTGAGTATTTTCCATTTTCTGCTACTTTATATTTCCACTCCAGCACATTTTGGAGACAAATTTTGTAGTTTTACTCCACTACATTTATCTGATAACTTTAGTTGCTAGCTACTTTGCAGATTACATGCTGCATCAGAAACATTTTAATTAAATTATTATTAATAATATTCAGTTAAATGTTAAATTTTGAATCTGACTCATTGTATACAGTATATACATACATGAAATCATATATACTTTAACTTGTAATTTACTTTTTAGACTTCAGTACATTTCATATCAGTTACTTTGAGACATTTACTCAAGTACTACTCATATAGTTGTCTTTCACTCTGGAATATTACAGAATATTGAACATCGGTGATACACAATATATGTCAAAGTACTTCATACATGTTGGGACAGGGCGACAAAATCAACTAAAGACCATCAAGTGACTGGATCACACCAACCATAACGCCCGTCAACCTGTCGACACTCCAACCCATGAGTACTCAGTAATCATTATAATATTATCTTTCTATTATCTTAGTCTGTTCACCGTGCTGCCATCTGGCAATAGGTACAGAAGTACATAGTACGTTGCCGTACTGCCAGACTGAGAAGCTGCTTCTTCCCCCAGGCTGTGGGACTGCTCAAGTCATCGGTCCACGCACCAGTTCACTCCACAAAATAGTTTGTTTTGGTTTTGTATTATTTTTCTAAGGAGATTAAACTAAATTTCATTTTGCAACCACTAATTATTACATTAGTGCTCAGTACTCATGGGTCAGACCAAACTCAGCTTTCATTTGGATCTCAACTACACACCTGTAAAGTTTCATGACTGTATCTTCACGGTTGTGGCACAATCGCACTACAGTTCCTGTGTTAGCTCCTTGTACAAAAAGTGTCTCCAGGACCACATTTTGCCACGATGACACACACGGTGAAAAATATTACCAGCCGACAGTGGCGGGCTCAGGATGTTTTAGGGGCAGGGGGAGAAAAAATTAAAGGGGCACCAGCCAGCAGAAAGGGCACTAAAAGGGCACCCTGGACAGCACTTTTGCTGCGTTTTCTCGAACATGGGGGCACCAAAATATCAAAACAATGTGATTTTTGATTAATAATCATCAGATTTTATGACAAAGTGGGTAAAGGCAAGTATTAAAAACAAGTAGAACTGTCATGTAAGTTCAGAAAATGACATCACTTTACTGTAATGCAACCTTTACTTATGCCATATCACAACAAGATGATTCATAGTCTCAAATCTCAATAATGATGTAATATCCATCTATTGCCCATTGAGCAAATGTCTTCTGCGGGTGTATTCGGGCACAAATCACTCCCTCATAAAAGTATCTAATAGCTGAGGGTAATAACGAGGTATACTGAGCTCAAGCGCCCACATGGCGTCATTTTAAATAATTAAGATGTAGAAAAAACGCACAGAAAGGACCAAGTAAAGACACCGACGAGAAACCTTTTTTTTTTAAATGCAGCAGACAGAAGTTTAAAAGCTTGTTTAGCCTACTCCATCCACTCAAGGCCACTGAGGAAGTGTTTAGCCTGTGAGAATGGATAGACTGACTGACTGACTGGAAGGGAGGAAAAGGGGGGAGGAGCGCTCGGAGCAGAGAGCATTGACGGGGAGAGGAGGGTTTGAGGACGAGAGGAGAGGAGGGTGTAGGAGTTTGGGGGATGTGAGGAAGAGAAGGAGGAGGGGAATACCACCCACTAAGCCAGTTGTGGAGAGGTTCTGGGGGTTGGGCTGCTCACAGGAAACAGTTGTGGCTCCATCCCAGGCCTCACACCGAGCAGCTCTGGGCCACCCAGTCACCGACAGACAGACCTACCAAATGGCCTGGCCGGGCCAAACCGACAGGGATTTGTTTATTTTTCATCCTTTGGCGGTGGGGGGAAAATTGTTCAGCACAAGCTGTTTATTAGACCTTTGATTTGTCATGTGTCAGCGTTCGCTTGCGGGGAATGTGTATACATAAGTCCAGCTTGTGTATAGTTAGGAGGTTTGGAGGCTGAGAGGGTGTGGGCACGGAGGAGCGGGGAGGCTGGGGGGGCAAATAGAAAAGAGGAAAAATGGGAAGCCTCCCACGCTGAAGGCAAGGCTGAACTGCATTATGGGTCATTCTCCAGCTGTCCCTGATTGTTGATGTCACGGGGGACTGAGCTGTTGTGCCTGGTTTGCAATGGGTGTGGGGAAAGAGGGAGCATGTGGACAAACACAGGATTCCTGCGGTCACATGGATGAAATGCAGTAGGCTAAACGGATCAGGGTTTAACAGAATTTGATCAGGAAACAGCACAATAGTCACTGTGGAAGCAATCAAGTCATTGATTCACTGCAGCTCGGCTTTGTTATAAAGCTGCTAACTGATTCGAAACCTGGCGCTCTGTGACCTACAATCAGGGATATTTAAAAACAGATATATTACCTGTAGGCTATACGTACACGACATAGACAAATCACACACAATTTATATCGCCCATCCCTGAATGTGTGCAACAAATGATTATTTTCACTGTTGGTTAATCTGTCGATTATCAATAAGTTGTCTAGTCTATGAAATGACGATCAGTGTTTCCCAGGGTCCAAGACGACATCGTCAAATGTCAAAGATATTCAGTTTGCTGTCGAGGATAGGGAAACATTTAAGAAGCAAACCAAAAAGAAATCAAATCAATTAATCAATTATCAAAAATAATTGTTGATTAATTTAATAGTTGACAACTAATCAATTACTCAGTTGATCGTTGCAGCTCTAAATGGCAGTCAGCAGTGATCTTTATATAAAAGACTTCTTTTAATTGTTATTAATCACTTATAACTGAAGCAGCAGTGCAGTAAGAAGAGTAACACAACGCCCGCAGGAGCTGCCTCTGGCAAACTTCATACTGTCAACGCTCGATTTGACAATGTTTCAGGAAACTTTCCTTCTTCATCAGTTTGATAAAGAACAGAAACCACAGCGTAACTCGACGGCTTTCGCTTGTCAACTTTCACCTCTTTTCTGCATGCCAGCTTTTCCCACTGGACTGACAGAAGTAGTACAAAAGGTCCAAATCTCCAGCCAGTTAGTCAGACTCATTTGAAAACCCACAAGAAGGAATTTAGCTGATATATTTTTACAGACGTGCCCAATCTGAAACATCATCAGTTAGTAAGAGGCAGATGGTCTAGTATCATGACTCCAGATAGTTGAGTAATCATAATGAAGCTTTAAAATGACGTTTTTATATTAATGTCAGATTGCAATTAAGAGTGAGGAATTCAGTAAACAGGCATTTTTTTCAGAAAATTACTTTTCCACAAGACATATTTATATGAGTTTAAACTCTAATGGCATGTAAACATGTCACGTTATATACTGTCCTTGGTATGTCATTGCTGTTACTCCTGCTTTTAAGTACTATGAGGAAATGACAGCAGGTTATTGGTAATCAAAGATATCAGATCTAAGAAGTATTATCATGTTGCATGAAATGTAATTACTTGTAGCCTACAATCTGTTTGTAGTAGTTTTCTTTCTTTCTTTCTTTCTTTCTTTTTTTTTTTTTTTTGCAGTTGGCTGTCATTACAATGGCCATCCCTAACAGAACCAGGTGGTGGCAGTATAACACTAATTTGGATTTTACCTATAAAAGCCATAGAGGAAGGACGAGAACCAATCACATTTTTAAACAGCAGAAGCGCCGTTTAAAACGTTATATTTACTTTTCTTTAATTTCTTCTTCTTCTACTACTTATTATTATTATTGGTGTTGTTACTGTTGTTATTATTATTATTATTATTATTATTATTGTTATTATTATTATTATTGAGAACATTACAAATACAAACAAGGCACAATTACATGTCTTTCATGTATATTCATTGAAAATGGTTTGCAACATGTTAAGCAAAAATAAAAAAACAAAAAACAAAAATTACATCCTGCTAAAATATATATATAAAAAAAATACAATGCTGGGGAAATCTCAAAATTAGTTAAGCGTATGAAAACAACTCTTGTCTTAAACTAACTTTAGTGACTTACTTAAACTAAGGTTTCAGCTCAGATTAGCACAATGTTTAAAACTGGGTTTAGTCTAAAAGTATCTACTTATATGTATAAAATCCTTCCCAGTAACAACACAGTAAACAAAGCATATATTTATAAATAACAACATGAGGAAACGTCTGACAAACAGCTGACAACCCGGACACTGCAGGAGCTAACTACCTCCGGTAGGTGGCGGTGGTGACACACACAGGAAGTGAGCTGCCGTTAAACGTCAGACACGAAGAAGAAGTTCAAATCTTGGGCGGCGTTAAGTTTGGCACGTAGGTAAGTTTGATTCTGTCGTTAGTCGGTTAGAAAAGATAAACAAACAAATATAAAAGGATTGTATGGTTACAGCTCGATTATATATTTGTTAATGTATCGATGAAAGGAGTGTGAGGTTTTGTAGCGGACCACAGCAGACAGATAGCGCGAGTTAGCTTGTTACCAAGAGGCTAACGTTACCTGAATCCTGATTTCTCTCCAGCAGCACACTCACAAGGAGATAAAAAATGGAGGGCAACCTGTCCAGACTTCTCGTTGGACTCTCTGTACAAATCAGTCGAAGTGACGGTGAGCTCACGTTGTTTTCGCTTTTTCCAAATAATACCGTTTTGGCTGCGTTAGCAAAGCCTGACTTTGACTCGCCGTTTGTTTGTATGATAAACAGGTCGAGTGCATCTGGCGACGGTGAAATCCGTGGATGGCGTCAAGTCCACGGTTATGGTGGAGTGGAATGAGAGGAACATCTGCCGAGGAAAAGAGGTCAGTCAGACGTGTTATTTTAGCGATTACATGACCCATCCAGCCATCTCTTAAACGTTCATTATGACAGACTTCATGTGTTTAAGCAAGCTGACCTCTTATCTAAGTTAACGTTACTGTATTCTTCCTCTTGGCTGATTTATTTCAGGTTGAGTTGAGCGAGTTATGTACACTCAATCAAGAGCTTTTGGACCATATAAACAATGCAACCAGCAGAGCTGCTGATCCACCCCTTCCTGCTCCAGACAAGGTAAGTGTTAACTTGTACTTTTCCACATAACAAAGTACTGGAGCTGCTTCTTGTCAGTGTCAAAGGTTGGACACTATTTCACATTTTCATTAATATAATCTTATCTGAGCTGCTTCCTTTTTCTGTCCGACAACATAAGACGGCTCACTTTCTCAATAACAACTAAAGAACATATAAGGTATATGACCATTTTGTTCCTCTCTTTTTGTCTCTTCCGTAGAAGTATGAGGGTCGACTGCGCTCATCCAGGATTCCTGCCCCTGCTCCCTGTATGAAAACATATTGTACTATTTCATTTATACGTTGCCATGTCCTGTAGTTGGTCTCCTAACGGCTCATTTTCCTTCCAAAAGCGTCTGCTCCGGCAATCACCAATGCTGAAGAGTCAGGTCGGAAAGGCACGCATGCTCATCCTCTTAAATAAATTATTTGCATTTTTTAAATCAGTCCTTTGGTGATTGGATGGTGTAAGTTAATAAAACTCACACCCCTCAGAGAGCTGATCTCTACTCACTGGCCACTGATTATGCGTAATTAATCACCTGCTTATGGACAACTTTGGATGATTCTGGGCAGCACTATCTGTTTTTGTCCATCAGCTCTAGGTCTGGGTGGGAATAAGAGGAGAAAAAAGGAGTGCTATCTACTGATGATGAAGGCACAGCATTTATCCTTTGAGGATAAAGTGGACTGTGATGATGCAATGCACTGCTTTTTTCTTTTCAAGAATTTGACTGAAAGTAACATTATTATTCTTCTGTCAGTAACATTTTCATGTGCAAGTATAATCAAATATTTAATCACCTGGTAGATTTTAGCTCTTCTGTACCTAGTTTGATCTGTCATGGCTCACTTCTCTGCTACTCTGGGTGTCTGAAAGCTCACTGTGTGGCAAACTTCGCTGTGATCACTTTTGATTTATACCAGACTTTGCATTACATTTAACCCCAACACAAACAATGGTAGCAATATTTCACACTGACACTCTGACTGCAGCTGTCTGACTTTGATTTTTGTCTTTGACTTTCAGTCAACCGGTCTCAGGTCAGGCAGACCTGTTTGTTCCAGGCCCCGGCCCCTGTTCCAGCACCGGTCCAGACCTCTGAACCTTCTGGAGCAAGCCCAGAGACGATCCGCCCTGAACTCCCTTCTTCTTCTTCTTCTTCTTCTTCTTCTTCTTCTTCAGTCCTGACGAACTCTGGTTGGTAGTGATCCTCTTAAAAAAAAAAAAAAAAAGAAAACTCTTCTATGTCTGCTAAATGCACAAAATGGTATGGTTTCTGCCCTTATTCTGAAAAAGACTATTCCTTTCTTACTTACATGGCTAATGAAAAGGAATATTTAACTAATATTGCTATTTACATCCAGCTGTGCAAACTCCAATATTTTACTTGAATAACAGTTAGCTTTCTTTGCTCAGTCATTTATAAATATTTGTCATATTTATAAACCTGAGTCTGTTCTCCTGCCTCATCTAGTGCTTCCAAATCAGCAGCGTAGAAAGAACGAGACCAAATCATCCCTGGCGCTTGTGCGTGAGGCAGTAAAGGAAAATGATGCACCTGAGAAAATGCCTCCACCGCCTGCAAGGGGTCAGTAAGATATTTTACACTGACATATCATGTGTATGCACCGATTTCCTTTTTCTACAGAAAGTCCTTCACAAGTCCTTTTTTTTTTGTCTCATTTAGCACAAAACAGAGTTGTTGTGTATGCACATGTGGATCATATCACCTCCATGTTCTATGAGAATAAGAACATGGGGTGCATGATATGAGGGCACATACTCGTTTTGTGATTTGAATTTGTTGGTTATTGCAATGATGACAATGAGATGTGGTGCTATTTAATGTTACTGAATGTTTTTAAATCTGCTGACAAAAAAATGAAAGTATATGTTATCCGTATGCACTTTAGGCAGAAGAAAGTCTGTGGCTCCCCAAGAGCTTAACAAAGCCAACAAAAGGCTGTCGTGTGTTGGAAAGCCCACAGACATGCAGAACAAGAGGGGAAAGGTGAGATTTCTTTCTCATTCTGCCATTCATGACTTTTTTAAATGTACTGTATATCATATCAGAGGTTTACAGTTTCCCTTACAAGCAGTTACTATCAGGTCCTTTGTATATATAAACAGTTACCATGAAAATCTGTATAAAAATAAACAACTCACACAGACACATCAAAATAATACTTCTTGGACTTGTTATTTGTATCTATTTTTCATTGGAAAAGTTTGATTGGACCTTTTTAAACGAGAGAAAAGTTCATTTTCATATTTTATTTACGTTCCTTTTGGTTTCCTTTAAGTTTGGAGAACCTTCTCGACCAAACCAGAAGTTCTACGACATGATCCAAGACTTCAGAGAGACCTTGGAAGTAACCCCTTTATCAACTACTGACCACGTGAGTTTGTACTCGGGACAATGTGCCTTGTATGAAGCTGCATGCTGGTGTGCCATTATAGCTCATACTTACAACACATCTTGTGTTTTTATAGATTGAACCTCGAAGAATTTGTGTGTGTGTCCGCAAGCGGCCTCTTAACAACAAAGGTATACTAGGAGTGACATCTCACATCCTGTGTACAGTATCTTCTGATTATAAAAGAAATGAATGACTCTGTAGAGATATTAGCCATCGTAAGTTGACTTTTACTTTCTTGTGTTTTCCAGAGGTCACTAAAAAGGAGATAGATGTGGTGTCTATACCTGGAAATGGTGCTTTGCTGGTTCATGAGCCAAAGCAGAAGGTGGACCTGACCAAGTACCTGGACAACCAAGTCTTCCACTTTGATTACTCCTTTGACGAGACCTCCACCAACGACATGGTCTACAAGTAATGGCCTCATTCCTCCTTTTATTTAGTAAAACAAAAACTGGATTTGATGGAAGGTTTTCTAGATAAGATTGGGTGTTTATAAGCTGTCACTGGTCATGCATGCTGCTATTTTTTTAAATGTTTTTTTAGTTCAATTCATGACGGGTACTATTTTTTTTCTTTAGGTTCACAGCCAAACCTTTGGTGCAGTCCATTTTTGACGGTGCAATGGCAACATGTTTCGCCTATGGCCAGACAGGAAGTGGGAAGACTCATGTAAGAAGGCTCTGCTTGCTGTACAGGCTTGGCGTGTCTTGAAGCAGGATTTTCCATAATCAGAATTTATTCATTTTTTGCTTGTTTGGTACATTTTCTCACTAGACCATGGGAGGTGATTTTGCAGGGAGGCAGCAGAACAGCGCTAAAGGAATCTATGCCTTGGCAGGTAGGAACAAAAGCATTCACAGTGGCTCTCTGTGCATCTCATAAGAAAGGAAGTAGTTAAACTGGGTTTTCACATTAAGCTCACCAACAGGAATCAGTCAGTCTGCTTTATTTGTATTTGTTAGTCAGGATGAGTCCTATTGCATCTTCGTTGCTTTACCCTTTAAACTACAGAACCATTCAATTGGCCTTTTTACATGAGTCTTTCCTTCTCCAGCTCAGGATGTTTTCACCTACATCAACCACAGGAGATATGTTAACATGGATCTCTCTGCCTACGTCAGCTTCTTTGAGATTTACAATGGAAAAGTAAGATAAAAACCTCTCCTCCCATCTCCATGAACACATTCATTGTGAATATTTTACTGAAATATCAACTTATTCAAGTGTTACCCTTACACTGAAACATATTTTTGGATTGTAGGTGTACGACCTGCTGAACAAGAAGGCCAAGCTCCGGGTTCTGGAGGATGACAGACAGCAGGTTCAGGTGGTGGGCCTGGAGGAGGTCTACGTGTCCACAGCAGAGGAAGTCATCAAGATGATACAGATGGGCAGTGCATGCAGGTACTTGTGTGTTAAGTGTAGAGATCAGTCTTCAGATCAGATTGCAGTCTTACGGTACATATAATAGTAGTTTTTACCCTCACTAGTCGGCGCAAGAAATAATAGCTGGTTAAACTTATTGAATATGTGCAGTGCTGTTTATGGATTAAATAGTGCTCAATTTGGTTTGCTTGAGTGTTTTCTTACTTTTAGAACGTCAGAATAGCAACACATTAATAAAATATGTTTATGGTTTCACATCAATATTTCAACTGCAACTTCTGGTTCAATAAAAAAAGGAATAACTCCTTAAAACTGTTAGCCTAGGAGTTAGGACAGTGTGCAATACCATATGAACAGCATTTACTTCATTTTCTGACATTTGTGTCATTCTGATCTCTGCTTTTCCGTTTCTTCTCTCCTACTGTCGATCCAGAACATCCGGCCAGACCTCTGCAAATGCCAACTCCTCCCGCTCTCATGCCATCCTCCAGATTGTCCTACGCCGAAACGACCGTGCCTCAACACTGCACGGCAAATTTTCGTTGGTCGATTTGGCTGGAAACGAGCGCGGCACAGACGTCAGCAGCAACGACCGCAGCACTTTGGTTGAGACTGCAGAGATCAACCGCAGCCTGCTGGCTCTTAAGGTAGACTGCAGTGGAGTTGGAGTGCGCACATCAGAGAAATGAATAGCTGTGAGCTGCAAATTGAGAAGAGTCCATTTTCTCTCTGGTATCTCAGCTGGGGTAGTAACCAAACCATGGCTTTGTCAAATTTAGACCGAAGAATCTGTTCAATTATTAAATATGCATGCACAGAACCTAAGAGAATGTTAAAAGTCATACCTTACATGCCTGTTTGTTCATTCTTGTGTCCTGTAGGAGTGCATTCGTTCACTGGGAAAGAACAGTGATCACATTCCTTTCAGGATGAGCACTTTGACCAAGGTCCTCAGGGATTCCTTCATTGGAGAAAAGTCCAGGACCTGCATGGTATGTTTGGCAATCAGTGTATTATGTTGGATTTCATTAAAATGCAGATGCACACCAATCAAGCACACAAACAGTGGTGTGAGTATGTGTCCTCGTCTTCTTCCACAGATTGCCATGGTCTCTCCAGGCATGGCTTCATGTGAATACACAATGAACACGCTACGTTACGCTGACAGGTACAAATTTAGCTAATGAGGTTTAACTTTTTTTTATTAAAAAGACTATCATGCTAGGGAACAAAACTTGAAACATGTTCCTTCTCTCTTTGACAGAGTGAAGGAATTGAACGGCAATTCCACGTCCAGCGGAGCAGCCAAGGTACAAGAGCCTTTGGACAGCTCCACAGAGGAGGTGAGATTGATTAAAATCATAGTTTATGTTGATTTAGTGTATTTATAGTTAGTTTAACTTTTGCTGCTTGCTGTGTGTGTTATAGGAATCTGTTGTGGATGCCAGTGTGTATGATGCCATATCTCAAGTGGCAGAGTTGGAGGAGAAAGTCTATGTAGAGCTGAAGGTAGAGTTGGAGGACGTCTTCTCTTCTTTACAACATACAAGTGATAATGCCATGTTTGTTTTATTCGGCTTTAGTCCTCAAACATTAATCTCTTTTTGTTTCTCAGAGGGTAAATGACTTCGTCAAGGCGATGGAGCAAACCTCATACAACATCAAGGAGGAACTTCCTGACCTGGTGGATCACTCCCGGAAGATACTGGGTACGAACCACAGCTTGATCTTGGTTTTCCATTAGTTTAGCAAAATATTCCGATCTAACATCAAATGTTGAACAAGCCAAACACCAACAACATTACGTAAAACACCAAAATCTTGGTGTTGAGTGTGCGTTACCTTTGTTCATTAAGTCTTATCTGTCATCCACAGACATGGTGTTGGCTTTGCAGTCTGCTGTGGACCAGGAGAGCCTGGCGATGATGAAACACTAAGACGAACCCACCCACACAGCTTCTTTTTTGTTTTTATTGCAAAACGTTTTAAAGCAATTACCGTTTGATTTTATTGTATTAAGGACTTAAATAAAGAACATGCATTTAGACACTATCTCATTGAAAATATTGCAAGTCTTGTAAGAAACCGCTTTGGGATCTCCGGGTGTATATTGTTCGATGCGGCACTTTTCGCTGTAGATGTTTTACCATGAATAAAGTTGGATGCTACTTTGGGAGCAGCAGCAGAAATTCTATTAAAAATAATAAAGTGTATTTTGTTTTTACTAAAAACACATTTGGCTCTTTTGAGTGGCATTTCTTTTATCAGATATTTGACAAGAGAATACACCAATATGACGTGCCCTAAAGTGATTTAAGGGATGCTCAGTATTTACTTTTTAGACTCAGATAAATCCATACGTGATCACTGTTTGATCAGAGTGTATTGACATAAACTTTGTATGTAGTTTATGGATTTACACCTACACCACAACTAAAAATACAATATGATCCTCTGGCTTCACTACAGTTGGAAGAAGGAGCACACAGCCGTCAACCCCCTGAGAGGGTTAGAAATTAAAATTTACAACAGAATTGTTAAATACTCCATTTATTATTTCCTCAGAAATTAATGAAAATGTCAAGTGAAAAACCACCCTAAATCACAATGTTAAAGAAAGTGAGAAAAAAAGTCCCGGATTTGTCCCTTTTATCCGGATCAACACCAAAAGTTACAGGGGTTTATTCTGGGCTGAGATCCATCCTCCATCAAAGTTTGAAGGAAATCCATTCAGTAGTGTTTGTGTAATCCTGCTGACAAACCAACAAACAGGCACAGTCAAAAAGATAATCTCCTTGTTAGGATCACAAGCATTTGAGAGGAATTAACTTCATGCAAACTAAACTAAGCTTGTTTTTTTTTTCATTTCAGTGTCCACTTCCAACTCAAATTTTCACACAAAATACACAAACCAACATAATACACAGAAAATGACTTGGTCAATGACTAGGTTTGGGGAAAGAAAAGTAATCAGAGGAGAAAGATTCATTGACCAAACGCTTTGCTTTAATGACTGAATGAATTGAAGAAACAAACTGACCTTAAAGGATAACACAATGTCATACTGCTTATATTTGGCGGACCCTGCCAGCTGGGATTGGCTCCAGCCCCCCTGTGACCCTGAAAAGGATAAGCAGTGTCATTATAGGCTACATTATAGAAGGTGTCCAGGGCCATTTGTTTATTTAAAAAGATCTCAGCTATTTAATTGTTCTATATAGATTATTTGGGCTTTTTTTTTTAAAGCAACAAAAAATTAGTGTAATAAATATTTTTTTACTCTACGCAGACAGTAATATTTTAATGTAATATATTACTTTAAAATGAAGGTAACTAGTAATATTTAATATATTGGTGATTACCTCATTAATATTGTAAACACAGTGTCCTTTTTTAGAAATGCTCAGTAAACTATAGCGTACAGGGTGTAGGACAGTTGAACAGCCACAACGGTAGGGGGCGCTGAAGGTGCGCGCCAGCCGTGTGTAGAATCCACGATGAGAGCGAGAGGAAAAGGAGGGACCAACCAACGGACCGTCCTGATCAACACACCTCTCCGTCGGACCGAGTGAGGAAACAGACCCCGGAACGCGGATGGCGATGAAGTGGTTGCGTTTTTCGCTCCTCGTCTTGGGGGTTTTCTCGCTGTGCTGCGCCACCGCCGGTGACAGCAGCGGCGTGAAGAAGATGAAGATGCAGTTCGCCACGGGACCTCTCCTAAAGTTTCAAATTTGGTGAGCAGACGAGCGAAAAAATCTGGCGAGTCATTGCGAGCTAGCTAGCTAGCGTTCAACTCCCCGGCTAACAACAACGTTGTGGGGCCGACATTCGGAAGAAGCTAGCTAACTCACATGAGGGTTGCTCGCGTTTACACGTTGTAGGAGGAGCGTTTCTGTTTTGTTAGTTATTTATTAGCGAAATTACTCAACCACTGTGCAAAACATGTTGTGGGGGTTCCTGTTTTTTCCCCCCAGTTTCTCGACTGAAACATGGCCCCGCTTCCGCTGTCAAACATGCGAGTTACCGAGCTAACGTCAAATCGAGCTACGTTAGCCACCAGTCTTAAACATATTTTCTTAATGTCTCTCTCTGTTATTTATGTTGATCACTTCGAGTTGTCTTATTGTTTGAAGGTAGTAACATCATTGTTTAAATTATTTTTCCTCGTGTTGTGGATTAACGTGTTCATTGTAATTTATGGACAATGGGATTATGATAAATCCCTGTAAAGTGCTCAGTCAGTGGAAATACTTAAAGCCATTTAAACATTTTAAATCATGCTGGAAAGTTAGCATAGCTCACTGAAATGTACTGGAGACAATACTTTAACTTTAAGTTATAAATCATTAACAATAGTAACGTAACGTGTTGATCATTAACGTGGGGGGTATGCTAATCACAATTTCACATGATTTTAAGGTGTTTTTGTGTAATGCAACTACAAGTAAAGTAAACAAGAACACAAATCAAACTGTTGTTTTTTCTTTCTATAAAGCGAGCAAACATGTGCCATAAACAGGCATGTAGCATTGGAGCACAAAGTATTGACTGTAAAGTAGGCTAACATGCTGCTAACAGGAATTTCACACTGCCACCAAAACTTTCCAAGAAGAGGAAAACATTATTTACAGTTCGCATGAGCTTGATCTCAAGGCTATCTTCATTGTCAGTTGCTGTGGCTGCCTTCTGTCCCTGTTTGTTCTTGCAACTGTACACTGTGTGTGTGTGTGTGTGTGTGTGTGTGTGTGTGTGTCTCTAACAGTGTTGTTTGTCTTCACACAGCATTTCCTGAGGGTACAAGCGGGTGTTTGAGGAGTACACGCAGGCTTTGTACCAGCGGTACCCAGACATCCGCATTGAAGGGGAGAACTATCTTCCCATACCCCTCTACCGGTAAGAGAGAGATTGTCTGCTTTGTCACAAGTGGATTATATCCAGATTTGTTAAAGCTGAATGGGATTAGCTGCGATTTGACTGAGGAAATGGAATTCCCATGCAGTTTACTCTTATCTGGTCGTGGATTTGTCTTTAGTAGTTGTAGAGACAAAACCACTGGCCCTAAAAATGATGAAGTTAAAGTCAAAGGTGCATCATGTTATAAATGTGGGTTATTATCTGAGCTACCGCAGGAATTGTTTTCGCTTTTTGATTGTAGTTATTTTAAGGGAAGTGTTAGTATGACTCACACACACTCAATTGCCAGTTTATTAGGTACATCTAGCTAAAACTAATGGTCTAATACAGCTGTATAGCCCCACTGTATATCTACTTTCTTTTGAATTGTTTCAAAGGGAGCCCTCATCTTTCAAGTCATTGTAAAAATCCTCACCCTCCCATCTTTGCGGAAGGCTCGACTTCCCTGTTGTTTCCCCCACAATGATGATTATCGGGATAATATTGTGAACTACAATAACTTAATCCAGCATAATCATGACACAATATTTTCATATCGTTCCAGTTGTACTTACAGTTGTTCCTATTATTCTGTCTTCCATATTTATGCTATTGAGGATAGGCTTAACATCGGAAATTTAATTGTGGTCTGTGAGCTTCTGTAAAGCCTGTTGGTTCTTTTAATAAGATTGTCAGTGATATAACAATAATTTACCTTGATCTGTGTCTCAAACTGCGCTGTGTTGGGTCCTTGAATTTGAGGGAACTGGGCCTGAAAAGCCCTTGAAAAGTCATTGAATTTGATGTGGTGTGAAAACCCGGGTTACTTTTAGAAAGATGTACGTAATAAACTGTCCACTGAGTGTATATTTCTGACATTATGAATATGTGGACTACATGAAAGCTTTGTCATTAATGCTTTGAGTCGTCACAGGATTTCCACCACATATTTCCACAATTATCTGACATTTTATAATAATGTGTTGCAGCCCACTGATTAATATTCCTGAACATTTATTTTTCAATCTGTTTTGTGCACTGTTACAGATACAGACTGATATTTTTACTCTGCTGAAATTTTAATTGAGAGTCTGTCAAGCATCACTGGCACAAACTAGTCTCAACGTGGGACTGGTTTTTGCAGTTTATAATCCCAGGTGTTACAGTTAGAGGTGTGGTGTCACTGACACCCTCAGGTCCTCATCAGTTGAACTCTTAATAAACACACTGGAGATTTGCTCCATTTTAAAAAAAGAAGACACTGTTTCTTTCTGTCTCTGTAAGAAGAGAGAAACCTGTCGTGCTACCAGTTACACATTTCGAAGTTCAAAGGTAGTAAAACCGGAGCAAACAGGATTCTGGCTCTGTGTTACCCATAATCATTGCTGAAATGGAAAATAAGTATTTGTATGCGAGGAAGCCATGGAGCTACACAGTTGATTTGCAATCCCTTTTATTTGTTTTACACAATGAAGCTCAATTTGTATAAATTGAAGCCACACCCTCCTGTCAGTGTTTTATTAGGACGATGTCAGATATACCTTATTTTCTACACCTCAAATAAATATGCTGACTTTGATCAGGAATCTCAAGAGACTTTGGGTATTAGACTGTTTATTAGACAAAAGAAGCGATTAGAAAGTTTTTGACTGATTTGATGTCTATAACGAGCCTTTTTGCTTTGTGTGCCCATTTCTAGAAATGGTATTAAAAGTCACTTTCTTTTTTTATTTCCTCAGACACTTTGCTTCCTTCCTGTCTATGTTCAAACTGCTGGTGATTGGGGTGATTATTATCGGCAGGGACCCATTCACCCTCCTTGGTATGCAAGCCCCAGGCATCTGGGAGTGGGGCCAGGGAAATAAGGTAAGGTTTACTGGAACAGTCGGAGGCATCAAAGCTCCGATCCTCATTTTCATGTGTGAAAGAGGGTGGAGGCAGGATGTTGGTAGGATGCAGCTGAGCATTTGTTTTGCCTCCCCACAGATACCACACAGAAGCACAAACTGAATATAGATATGGAGTAGTGGGCTGTAGTTTGGCAGTGTGTATTCAGACCCATGGGATTTCATTAGCAGTTAATTCAGAGTCTTCAGACTGCTGTTCGGTATTGTTTGTGTGTTATCCCCAGGGTTACACACATGCCAAAGGCTCAGAGAGAGACTGGCCAGTGACGGCTAACATCAGATGTATGCAAATAAAACAATCTTGCCCTCGGCTACGCTTGTGTTTTAACAGAAACCGAAAGCTTGGGCTGATAAAATGGAGTATGGTTGTGGTAGACCAACAGATAAGTATCAGAAAACCTTGTAATTGTATACAGAGTAGATACAGATCAAATATGCATTTGACTGATAACAGAGCTAGTCGGATTGTCTCCTCTGTGTGTTTAAAGCTGCTGTAGGTATACTTTCAGAATGATTTAGGTAATATCGGGTTAAATTTTGTTCACATCCTGAGATCTGACTGCGCCCTAATGTCATCAACCATGAGGGAGAGCTGTGTGTGAGGTGTGGCACATAAACACAACTCTGTCCATTTCTGACTGAGAGAGCAGGCAACAAGAAACAAATGGAGCAAAATGAACTGAGAACCTCTTTTTATAAATGGCAGCTATCTTAAAACTCCAAATTGAGGTCTGTAAATCATCCTGTTTGTTCAGAAAATATCTAAAACAAGTAACCTGTCAATCGAGAATCGCATTCATCTCACGTGGGTACGTTTAACAGTATGTTTCCAGTGTGTGGCTCTTCAGATCAATTGAGTGTGCAAGAAGAAAACATGCAAGTGTCACAGGCAGCAAAAAAAAAAACAACCTGAGAAAATAGTTTTTGTGCAGAACTTTATTTATGATCTCCTGTTTCTTTCAGATATATGCCTGCATGATGGTGTTCTTCCTCAGCAATATGATCGAAAACCAGTGTATGTCTACAGGAGCTTTTGAAATCACATTAAATGGTGAGTCAGTTATTTACCGTCTGGCTTTATTGACTGAACAACTATTTTTTCTTAAGATTGATTTTAAAATGTTTGCAGTAATTTGTTTTTCTACAGCTATAAAACTTCTAGGAACCTGTAGTACCATTTCATAGCATTACTTTGTAACGTTAAAATATTGATGAAGTTGTGTGGTGATGGATCAAAACGTGTTGTCTTTCCATAGATGTGCCAGTGTGGTCCAAACTAGAGTCAGGTCACCTGCCCTCCATGCAGCAGCTTGTGCAAATCCTGGACAACGAGATGAAGATGAACGTTCACATGAACACAAAACCACACCACTCCTAACCCTACCCCTCACATCCTGGCTGAAGCTAAAACCCCTCCATGTAAGTATAGTGGTGTTTACAGTCCTTTTTTTAAAAATTCAGTCTTTTGAAGATCTTATAATCTGTGGAAATGTTCATGTATTTAAAGTGATCCACCCTCTCCTCTCTTCCTGTGTAGGTTTGAGGTGGGTTTCTCACAGGGCTGTGAAGTGATGTTTATGAAGGTCTGCGCTGAAGGCAGGAAGACTGCTAGCACAGACTGGATGCCCCCATCACTCTTCACCATGCCCCTTAGAGACGTCCCGCCCCCGACGCCAGAGTGGGATACATGGCAACATTGCCGGCCATTTTGTCATTTTCTTGTACTATTCCAACTACTGCAGATTTCATCCAGGTGACATCAGTGGTCCCGTATGAAGAGATTTAACATTGATTACTTCTAGTCTTTAACTTGTTGCATACAATTGATCTGTGTGAGTAAATAATCGTGTCATTTGTACCACTGAGCCATATGTAGAATTTTAAGTTTATTGTTCTATAAGTAGCTTAGCCATGTAGAAAATGCAACATTTAAAAATCTGTCATCACTGTTGTGGAAATAACGACTGTGTCTTGGTATGATTTCTGAATAATTTTTATATTTACATAACTTGGAGGAAGCTAAGAAGATTAATAAAACCTATTGTAACTATTTAACGGTGAAGCTGTGTTGTGGTGTTGATGTTTACTGATTGATGTGATGGAACAGGGTGTTTTTAAAAATAATGGTTTGGTCAGTTTAGTGAAAGGAAGTCTTGAATGGCTTGTAGGTATTGTTTTGTTTTGTTTGTTTTATTCCCAGAAAGCAGACGAGTGCTTTACGAGAGCTCATCTTTGGACCATCTGCTCAACCTAATGTTATTAGGGAGAGTTGGGGAGCTACACTGATTTGATTAGAAGACACTAAACAGATTAAGCATGAGTACAATGCAAGACTAAAAGTCAGTGCCATACACCCTCTATTTGATAGGGCTTTTATTTGTCCGCAGTATAATCCTGCGTGCACAAGACAAAAGAACAACATGAGACTATTCCTTTGGGTTTTAAGAAACATTAAATCATTTGGTGAACATTTTTTTACTTTAAATAGATCGATGATGTAGTTATGTAGAAGCAATCTAGATTTTTAGATTTAGATTTTACATTTC
Organism: Pagrus pagrus; assembly: GCF_965226575.1. NCBI lineage: Eukaryota > Metazoa > Chordata > Actinopteri > Spariformes > Sparidae > Pagrus > Pagrus pagrus. The sequence goes on along the minus strand of NC_140196.1, from coordinate 8,814,893 downwards.
TTTGACCTCTGGGTTGTGGTCTTGAATGCCATCCAGGAATGACTACCAGTGCATCCTATGTGTGAGGACCCAGCATTGTGATCTAAATGCCATTATACTTTCTGAAATCCCATTACGCGTCTTAAAGTTGTGACGAGGTCTTAGCTTCTGTGCTCTTCCTCATGTTTCCCTTGTAGTTGGAACTTGATATATTATCAAAGCAGACCAAATCAAAGTTAATTAAAGAATTTGTCATTTTAGTCAGATTTAAAGTATTTTAATCTGCCTTGTGGAGTATGACTTAACTTTTTGCCAAAGCAGAGTTGCTGTCAACTGCGAGTACTTTATCACTGGTACATCAAAGACAATCCCGAAGGCACCTATGAATAAAGGCTCTGTCACGCTCACTCATCATCACATCAGCACTGACTGCCAGAAGCCTTTGGGCAACAGCATGGAGGTGGCGGACTTGTGAAGTCTTCGGCAGCCGGGGACGGGAGGGCGTCCTCAGGTACTGGTGAAGCTGCAGAAAGGCCAGGTGGATCCTAATCTTGGCTGCTGATGCAAACAGCTCCTCCTTCAGGAGTGATGGTCCTGGGGCAGCCATGTTTGCTTTACATTCACCCTGGGAAAAAAATAAATGAACATTGTTGCCATCAAAACATGGTATTTTCATTCCTATTTTCTTAGTTTTTTTTACTGTAAGTCCAGATGCCGAAGTTAAAGAAACCAAATGAGTGAGAAAGGATTGTATAAGAGGGGTGCAAGTGAGATGCAGCAGACACAAAATATACTGTAGAGCAGAAATGGCCAGAATGTATTAATAACAAACAATATTAATCTCTGTCTGTGGGTTTGTCTCTTTAAATATGTGGGATCCCTATGTATTTTTACATAACCAGATTCAACACAACACAACTGGTGCTTGCTTTTTGCCTGTGGCTCACCATTAAGTTTCAGTTTTGGCTCTCCACGGAAAAAGCTTGGGCACCCCTGCTGTTAAGAGATTATAACTGGCATTTTAATACTGTAAAGCCTTTTAAGCTAATGTAAGAGTTACATGTTACATCAAAACTAGAAATGCCAGCAGAAATGGATTATAAGAGCTGGAAATGCTGGCCACTGCAACATGAATATGCAGATAAACAATGCTTCACCTGAGTGCAGCAGGTGCCCACGCTGAACTTGGCCTGTTGGCCTCTTGTCAGGAAGGAGACAAACACCTGTGCCCTCCCGAGGACCCGGACCCCAACAGTTGTGTTTAGAGACAGGAAGACGGGGTGCAGGGGAGTGGGAGCGAGGCTGCTCCAGCTCCACTGACGAACCCTGGCACCCTTCTCATCCAAACACCGACCGCCTGATGTGTTTAAGGCCAGCCTGCAATATAAACACTGTCTTATTGTCTCAAAAACCATAAATATAAGATGCATCCATCAGTATAGAAACATCATATAAATTAGCCTTATTTGTATGTACCTAAAGACAAATTAATTGAATTAGATATACCATAATTATTACCAATATTAGTTATAATAATTTTAAATACAGATGATAAATATCTACATTGTGCTGTGTACCATATGTTTCCATTTCTGTGATAACATGTTGACCTGCCATCAGACAGGAACACGGCTCTGATTGGTTGACAGGGGGCATCGCTGTCATCATATACGATGCAGACCCTTCCATTTTCTTCAGTGACCACGACGACGACAGCCAAGAGGCCTGAGGGATAACTGTTACCATGGAGATAAGGATGGGAACACCCACTGGAGAGTGTGTGTTGTATTCAATGTAACTCACACTGGGATTTGCTAAATTTCCACATTATTCTTGTTTAAATGACACCTGTACCATCTATTTTGGTAAAAACCCTACTGGAAATCTAATCACATGATTAAAAAAAAAGCAAATATTAAACTGTGAGTGGATACAAGACCTGAGCAGAGCCGTCAGGGAACACTGTGAGAAATTTCATACCGTTGGAGTAAGTCTTCTGTAGAAACTCTGCCCCATCCTGTGAACATATGAGATTGAACAAAGTCAAAAGATGTTTAATGTTAACATGTCTTTTTAAGGGTCTTGTGTCTCTGGTGGTCAATGCTCTGGAGAAGGTCTCAAAGTTGGATTTTAACCAGGTGCAGAGAAAGATGCTACAGCATTATGGGAAATGTAGGATCAAGTATTTTTTGGAGCCTGGCCTATGCAGTTTTTCACCACAGCATTTTGAAGGCAACACTACATTTATTTGATAGCTTTAGTTACTTTGCAGATTCATATTCTTGAATCTAAAGTATAAATAAACTAATAAATCATAATATATTATATATTATATATATGATGCTTGAGAGACCTCTAGCATCAGAAATGTATGGAAGCCCATGATACATTTGAAAAGCTGATGGAAATGAAACCTTGATAAAGAAAAATATTCCCATGATAAATTATAGTCTAAATTATGAGATAAAAAGTCATAACTGTGAGTTTGAAAGTGGAAATTACGAGATAAATGTTGACTTTAAATATCAAAATGATGAATTTTGATCCCATAATTATAACATACCATGTTATTTATTATAACAAGCAGCTTTCATTTGTCAAGAGCAGCTGGTTTATGGTTGTATACACTGATCAGACACAGTGTGACCACATGGGGGCAGTGTTTATTAATGTGCAAAGAATCATATACAGTATCACACAGTCTTCTGTCTGAATAAATGATTATTGTTTGTATTGTCTAGTCAGTGTTGATAGCAACAATTTCTTAAAATAGTCTTACTATTAACTTTCTGAACTGTTTAGTGCTTTGTGGGTCGTGACATAAAACATGGTAGTAGTTTGTGGGTACCTGGTGATGACACAAGCCAAACTGAATCGACTTATGCTCACAAAAGGGGACCGACACCCGCTCCTCGTCCTCCTCCTCTTTTATTTTCAAGTGTTTTTCAGCTGGATCATCAGGATACTCTGTGCTGCATCCTGTTTCTGGAGCACAAGAGAGCCGGAAGCTGAACACCCTTGAAGTCGGGCCAACATCTGGAAAATAGCACCGAACAAAGTGTATCAGTCTCACAGAGCTACTTAAAAGAGGAATTATTTAGTTTCTTATTAATAATCTGAACAAACAGAAACATGATGCACACTGTATCAGCTCATGTTTGCTGAACAGATCTGTAATAGTTACTCACGGGCTTCTGCTACAGGTAGCTGGATGGAGTCTTCCTCTGAGTATCTCTGTTCTGGTTGTTCTCTAATAAGGGATACAGATTGCATTGCTGCTGACTTAAATGCTAAAAGATTTACTGTACTTTAATCTGTGTGTTTCTGTGTGTTGGATACAAAAACAAAGACATTTTACGATGCCGCTTTTGTACCCAAATCCCTGCGGTAACTCCATGACAAACTTGTTGCCGTCCTCCATCTCCCTGGCCTGGACGAGAAGCTCCTCCGTCTCTGTGGCTGGCTTGTTGTCTCCCTGTGTTGTTGGAGCAGCTGTCCTCGACAGGTCGCATCGCCACCCAACCAAACAGGTCTGCTTCACCAGCATCTCACAGAGCTGCTGCCACCGGGCACAGCAGAAGACTGTCTAAGATGGACACAAAAGAGAATGAAGATCAGCGTCAGGTTTATTCAAGGTTGTTGAGAAGATTCACTCTCTTCCTCACCTCAGGCTGATGCACCCATGTCAGATCCAGTGAAGGTTTGGCCTCTTCTCCACAGTACTCACACCTCACTGGGTATTCTGTCAGAGGCTGAGTCTGCACAACAGTTTGTCAAATTGGACTGATCAGTCACAAAGCCATGTTGCTGTGGGAATTTAACAACAGTAGGTATTGAGGAATTTGATCTCAGTACCGCTTGAAGAATGGTTGTTAAGTTTATCCCGTGGTTGTCGGACTCCCGATTGTACCTCAGAACTCCTGCTGCGCCGATACAATAGGTGGGTGGGTCACTGATAGACTGTGGACAGCCCTCTGGTATCCTCTTACCAAACCCAAAGAGCCATACAAAAATAAGCAAACAAGCAATTCATCAAGGACTACAGTAGATCAGATATTTATTGATAAAATAAAACAGGACTCTAAGGGAAAATAGATCTTACGTCATCCAGTGGCTCACTGAGATCACGCTCTAATGTAGCACCAGCAGCATCTAATAGTACAATGGAAGTTACTGAACTCAGCCACACAAAGGGAAGTGAGCATTGACCCAAATAAGATAAGAACTTCCCCTTCCAATAATTTAATTTTAAATAGTTTGCAGCAGACTCACAGGAAAAGCCAGACCGCATCTTTCTTTTCTCTGTCCAGCATTCACCGCTTGTTGCAAGGTTTCTTTCCTGCTGAGGGAATATAAAGGCCATGAGAAGGCTGATCAGGAAGCAATCAGATGGAAAACATCTCAGACTTTAAGCCACGTTTTATCTCTAACACACACACATACGTTTCAGTAGAAGAACCAGCCTTAGATTTTCCAAAATATGAGATCAAATGTCAGAGAAATGTCAGACAGACAGAAAAAAAACAAATATATGTTTGCTTGTCCAAAATATGAGCTTTACTTTCGTGGAATATATAACAATAATTCACTAAAGCAATAAATGTAGTACTGTACATACAGAGTAATGCACTCACCTCACTTGCCAGTGTTGTCAGTAACCTTGGAGATGAAACAGCTGTGTACAGGAATGTGCAAACGTAATAGGCACCTAATTATGGCTGCTGGCCGACTGGTTTTAATACCCACAAGTACTATGAAACACATTTGTAAAATACTGTACTGCATAATACTGTGCTGGACTGTAAACTCCTGCAGAAGAGAACTGCTACTTCATACTTCCACTCTACTGCATTTTGGAGGCAAACATTGTACTTTTACTCCACAACATTTAGTAATTTTGCAGATTACATGCTGCATCAGAGACATCAATTTATTTTATCAGCAATCGGATAAAATAAATAATCCTGATTCTGATAATCATAAAAGTGATCATGAAGTTTATAGGTGTATATTGACATTTTTTTTGTGTGTTTGTTTTGTATTGTCACCCTCCTTTACACTCTTTCTCAATCCACAGTGACGACATGTTTTAACACCATTTCTCCAAAAGATAGCGGAGTGGTTGTGCCTTTGTCCTTATAGACAAATTACACTACTCAAAATCAGTTAGGGAAATTGGGATATAGTGTTAGAATTTGGTCCCCAAAAATAATGCCACACATTTCATTTGACTTTTATTGCATATCCACACACATGCATATATGCAACCATATCCCAAAAACTAATTGTTGGTAGTGTATAGAGGTAGGAGAGGGGTTATTGTAACTTCTCCAACTGGCTGAGCTGATAAAACAGAAAAACTGATGATAAAATCTTATGATAATCTGGCATTAAAGTCCATTATCAGCTCACCCTCCAACCCTGCTGTCTCTTGACCTCATGATGTCACCCAGATGGAACCAATCCCAGTTAATTAGAGCACAATCAATCAGCCCACCTTCTGCAGCTCCTGATTGGCTGTTGCAGCACCTGCTGGCAGGTGATGTCTCAGATCAAATAGCCGGGGCAGAGCATCACCTCCCAGCTTCTAACATTTGCAGGAGTCAGGACAGAATGATGCTCAAAGGAAAGAGGAAAAGTCCCACTTTTTACCTGGCTGCTGTGATGCTCTCGTGTTATTTGGCACAGACGACAGACTGTTATCGACTGACGAAAACAGAAAGACGAGAAGGACGGAAAGAAGCGTACGCAGGCAAGACGATAGCTCTCCGAGAGGGGAAGATTGTGTTCGGGAGAGCTTTTGAGAGCGGGTCACAGCTCATAGACGAGACCAAGAACCCCTCAAACGCTTCTGTGGAGGATGAATCTACTTATCAAGCAGACTCTGCAGGTAGAAATCTTTTAATAACTATGCATTGCACAGGTTACTTTACAGTTTCATAACTTCTAAAGGTGTCACAATGAGTTTGTAGGCTACACTAATTGTAATGTTCCCTGTTTGGATAACAGGACACACTTCGGTAAAAGGACAAACTAGTGATGCAGAAGCATTATGGAGGCACATGAATCCTTCCCTCCAGTGCGGTGCAGACCAGATGAGGTTCAGAGCAATGGGACCAGGATCGTCATTTACAGTGGGACAAGGTGAATAAACAACGCTGTCTTTTTGTTTACAATTTTACAATGCAGGTGTTATTCCCACCAATGATTACACTCATCGAGATTCTCTCCACACAGGAAGTGCCCCTCAAATGCCTCTGACCCAGATCCCTTCCACCTGTGGCTACAACATGCAGAGGAACGCTCTTGGATTTTCCATGTATGCTCCATACGGTGGCTGCAACATGGTTCAACAGGTAATGTTTGAAATGCAATGGCTTAAACGTTTTAAATGTGGAATCGTGTGACATAACCAAGCGCTGGAATGATTTGACCTGAAACTTTTGATAACCAATTTGTTAGTTAGTGCCACAATTAATATGGAACTTAATTGCTTACAATATTCCATTAAGTGGTTTGAGAAATCTAGTGTCCAAAGTTTCTTGACTCCTGTCGGTAAAATGTCTCTGATTTGGACAATGCAATTTGAGACAATCTCAGGCTCTAAGGAAAGCTTGCCATTTTTCACCATTTTGGCATTTTATAGACTAGTAATTGAGAAAATGGTAATGATAGAGAATTAAAATAATCATTAAGCTCAATCTTCAGCTTCTCAACGTCAACCAATTTACAACTGTTTTTTGTTCTGATTTTTACTAATCATTCAAGCAAATCTGAAGATTAAATGTGCAATATGTACAAATTGGCCACCTGTCAAACTACATTAGCAAGTAAGCTCAGTTAACTGTGCCGCTAGGTCATATTGGCTGACTCTGCCTGGACTTGGCGTGTAGGGGTGGTTTTTCTACAGGCCTATCACTACTTGAGGTACAAAATGGCTAGGGGCTAGATGGTTGGGTTTGATGATTAGGTTTTTTTTTGTTTTGTTTTTTAATTTAGATGACTAACTTTTTTTTTTTTTCACATCCCCAGGGTGGAAGCTATGTGCTCCCAATGCATTGGCAGGGAATCCCAGTCTCCCTCTGGTGTCCAAAACCTGCAGCACAACCCACTACTGCAGCACCCACCACCGCTGCAAAGCACCCAGAAATGCCTAAATTTCCGTATTATCCTTTCTATCCTCTTCCAGTTACTCCAGCACCAACAACAGCACCAACCACAACAGCTCCAAAGCCACAAATGCCTGTCTATCCTCCTTTCTACCCTCCTTTCTATCCTCTTCCAGTTACTCCAGCACCGACCACAACAGCTCCAAAGCCACAAATGCCTCTCTATCCTCCTTTCTACCCTCCTTTCTATCCTCTTCCAGTTACTCCAGCACCGACCACAACAACTCCAAAGCCACAAACGCCTAAATTTCCACAATATCCTCTATACCCTCCTTTCTATCCTCCTCTTCCAGTTACTCCAGCACCAACCACAGCAGCATCAACCACAACAGCTCCAAAGCCACAAACGCCTAAATTTCCACAATATCCTCTATACCCTCCTTTCTATCCTCCTCTTCCAGTTACTCCAGCACCAACCACAGCAGCTCCAAAGCCACAAATGCCTAAATTTCCACAATATCCTCTATACCCCCCTTTCTATCCTCCTCTTCCAGTTACTCCAGCACCAACCACAACAGCTCCAAAGCCACAAATGCCTAAATTTCCACAATATCCTCTATACCCTCCTTTCTATCCTCCTCTTCCAACTACAACGGCACCAACCACAACCGCTCCAAAGCCGCAAATGCCTCTATATCCTCCTTACTACCCTCCTTTCTATCCTCTTCCAGTTACCCCGGCCACTCCAGCCACCAAACCTCCTCCCCTGACATTTCATTTGCCTCCCTTCCCTTACCCTATTCCTGTGCCAGTAGGCTTTCCTGCCTATCCCCATCATCCAACTACAGCGCCGACCACTGCAGCGCCGACCACTGCAGCTCCAACCACTGCAGCGCCGACCACGAAACCAGACGCCCCAACAACTCTACCTCCAGTTGATCATAGTCACCCACATGGGCACTACCCATATCCTTTCCATTTGTACGGCTAATGAGATGAATTGATTCTAATAAATAGTTTGGAAGACATTAAGTGAATCTGTCAATTTCTTTATACTTGTTTACCCTCAAACTGAACCAGAATATGAAGTTGTCACACTTCAGGCTTAAAAACAAGAGGTTATTGAGAGTAACTGTAAAAATAAGCCGTTGGACTAGTAAACTCTTTTGCTTTTAAAGAAGCTTGTTTTGGCAAGAGTAAAGGTGCTTTTCTATATGATCACTTCTGGTAAGCCTTGAATGAAAGGTCCTGTATTTAAAAACTGTTTACTGAAGCAACAGTGTCCACATGGTGGCACCATGATTCACCCATATCTGCTTGAGTCTCAAATTTGACATGACATCACAATAGGTTTTTTTTTTTTTTTTTATATTATCTTCAGTCTTAAGAACTGTTAATATGCCTTTGCATACAAACATGTTGGCATTTAGCAGGTGTGAGTAAAGCTCTACTAAACTGTACAACTACATTGTGCCACTTATTAACCAGAAGCCGACCTGCTGTATTCTGCTTTGTGCCTTCCCTCCTGATTTGGTTTTGTCAAAAGATCCTGAAAGGAGTTGGCAAAAAGAAGTACTTAAGTAAAAGGAGCAATACTACAGTGTAGAAACACTTACAAGTAATTGTGTTTTTTTTTTTTAAATGAAAGTACAAAACACTGTAGGGATCAGATTGTACTCTAAAGTATTCATTATGCAGAATGTCCCATTTCAGATTTGACTACTTTCTACTCCCCTCGGTGATCAGTTTTCTTAGTCTATAGTATTATTTAGTATTATGATGTATTTGATTATATTTGGTGTATTAAGCGGAATCTTCACTCATAACTAAAGTTGTTATTAAACTGAAAGAAATTATGATTTATAAAAACCCTAATGGGTGACACCTTGAATCCTCAAAGAAAAAGATCTTATCAGCAGTGAACAAAGCGAGAAATGTGATATTCCAAGGAAAGTCAAGTACGCTCTCAAGCTTCACAGGAAATTCAGTCTGAATCCTGTGGTCACATGCTTGTTTTCAGTAAAGAAATGAATAGATTGATTTGAGTTTGAATGCAGCCTTTTTTTTAATTTTATTTTTTAAACAAAGTAAATTGAGCCTTTTTGATCAACAGAAAAAAAAATCAAGTGCCTAAATAATTATTACAGACTTACTGAGTACATAGAAGAAAAGGATGTAAATACAATTTCACATGTTGTACAACTGCTGTGTCAAGTCAATTTTATTTATTGAGCTTAAAATCGCATATTTGCCTGTTTAATGCCCTCCATCCTAAAACCCGTGTGTGTTTTAAACTTGTCTTTCTCATTGCTATTGCCATTATTGACAGCATTGACCATGAAGTGCAATGTCCCTGGTCCGAGTCAGGCTTTTGACCTTTGCAGCATGTAATTTCCAGTCTCTCTCCCTCTGGTTTTCCAGTCATCTCTGCTTAAAAAAGCAAGCCCAACCCATGGGCCACATGATCGTCAATTTAAAAAACTTAACCATTTTCAGGTTAAAGAACTCAAATGAATGTAAGTAAGTGAAAAAAAATGTAAACTGATTTATTCATGCCTTGTTTATTTCCATCCATCATTTCGTAGCATGTAAAGCTGTTAATGTTTCTACACAATGGAATAATGTTGAAACAAACTTATCATTATTTATGTAGTCTACTTAAATCTTTTAAAGTAAATTTTCTTTCAATAAATCTTTTTATATTTGAATGTTTCATAAGCAAGTTTCCTCGTTCCTTATTTTCTTGAATATAATTATTCATGGGAAAGCTCATAATATAAAGTTTGTGGGCTTCTTATAATGAGAATATAATAAGATATTATTCCAAATGTTAGTGGAGTTATACGTATTATCCCATAAAATATAATTAGTCACATAACCTGACTGAAACATAAATATACCTACAAAACAAATTCGAGCTGCCTTTATTGTCCTGAGGCAACAAATTAGACGTCAGAGGCTCTTTACAAGGCCACCTGTTGCGATCTAAGTGAACACAGGTGCAAGCTGCACCTGAAGTTGCATCTAATTGGTTGATTACTTGGTGCCAATATGTGCCCGGTGCTAAAACTTCAGTTGTTCTGTGTCACAGCAAGCAAGCGCTCCCCACCTGAGCAGCCGGACGTGCATCTCCAGTATGGCAGGTGAAGATGGAAGGGGACGCCAGTCACCTCAAACTGTAGCAGTCATATTAGTCCTGAGCTGTTTGGCCCAGAGTGTTGCATGTTTTAGCTTGCGATGGCTGAGTGGAAATGTTAAGCAGGGCGAGCTAGCTAGTGAGGCTACAGTGATGGAAGTAAGGACTGGAAACATTCTCTTCAATGGGAAAGAGCTCAAGTCCCAGTCAGGGTCTGCCTTTGCTGCTGCCGCAGGGAATGATGTATTGCTGCAAACTAACTTGGATGAATCACATGGCTCAGGTAAGATATTGCTGCCTAATTATCTGCTAAACCCAATGGATGTGGTCAGTATTGAGTTTGCATCTGGACTTTACATTTAAAAGGGATGTTGGAGCTGACGTTTCAGCTGGAGGACGCCTTGGCCAGTGAAGAAGCATGGAGGCGCTTAAATGTTACCCTGCACTGTGGTCCGGACAAGATGAAGTTGAAAGGAATGGGACCTGGAGCTTCTCGTTTAAAGCTAGACATGGGTATTGAGACACAACCAAGCTTGTATTATGTCAGTTTATGTTGCCGCACTAAGCGCATGATAGTTTGGCATAGAATAATGGTCCCTTTCTCCTCCTTGCAGGCGACGCCAGTCCCCTGCCTTTGACCCAGGTGCCTGAAACCTGTCACTTCTCAGTGAAGCAAACTGCACTCGGTCTTGTTTTGGAGGTTCCCTACAATGGATGCAATGTGACACAAGAGGTAGGACTTTACTCTTAATTGGGCTAACTGGCTCAAAATTGTTTCAGTGTTTGTTTTCTTGAAATTTGAATTCTGCTCATTGGGATGAGTATTATAATCTCAACTGCTTGTACACTGTTTCAGGATGGCAACTACTTGTTGCCAATGCGTTGGCTGGACACTCCAGTTAAATTCACCTGTCCTATGTTGACGGGTTCCGCTTCGACGACCCTCAAGCCTGCTCAGCAGCCATGGCAACTTCCTGTCCCTCATGGGCTTCGGAGCCTGAATCGTCGTAAGCGTCAGGCATACCAGACCCTGCCAATCTACGATCCTCGCCATCCATATTATCGCTATTGGTATTATAATTATTATTATTACTATTACTTGTATATGATGCGACAAACACCAGCACCTAGCACCGCTACAACTACTGCCAACCCTGACACTACTACATCTACAGTCAAACCCCCTTACATGTACTACCCTTACTATTACCCCTATTACTACTACTATCCCAATACCCAAGTGACTACTACAGCGCCACCAACTACCACTGCCAGTTCTACTGGTGGAATGACCACGACAGCCGAGACAACAACACCTCCCATGACTTCGTCTGCTCCCACTCCCACGACGGCTCCCACGACGCCCACTCCTACGATGGCTCCCACGACGCCCACTCCCACGATGGCTCCCACGATGGCTCCCACGACGCCCGCTCCCACGACGCCCACTCCCACGACGCCCGCTCCCACGACGGCTCCTACGACTGCTCCTACGACGCCCACTCTTACGACGCCCACTCCCACGACGGCTCCTATGACGACGGCTCCCACGACGCCCACTCCCACGACAGCGCCCCCCACGACGGCTCCCACGACGGCCCCCACGCCCGCGGTTGATCCCACGTCCGCTCTCACGAGTAGACCATGTACAACAAAGCCCAGCGATGGCGTATATCCAGGCACGATGAAACCGTACGTTCCTTATGACCAGCTCCAGTTTGTTCCATATGTTGCATACAACAAGGCTGGTAACGTGCCGTACGACCTGAAAAGCATGCCTCAAGCTGGCTACAAATCTGGACCAGGGGCTCGAGCACAGCCACCCCCACATCCAGGCTTCAGCCACTGGCAACCTGCACATTGGTTTCCCCAACAAACAGGCCAAGACCATAATCAGTTCGACTTGCAAAATCTGCTGCCTAAACCGGCCTAACTCCAGATGGTAAGGACGACTTGTAATTCATGTTTGAGTTGGTATTTTAAGAATTAAGTTTCTCAACCATAACTTTGTTGCTGTCTTTCAGGGGCTGGTGTCCTGGTATACTGAGCATTTAATAAAGCTGTTTTACTTAGAAATGTGTCAATCATCTTTCATTTGTTATGCAAATATTTCCCTTTGGTGCCATGTGGCTTAAAGCTTGGGAAAGTGATTCTGAAAGATGATCGAGTTTCATTCCCAGGTTGTCAAATACTACTGCTTTTGGTCGGTATTCATCCAGAAATTCTAACCCAAAGTGTCGGTATGCAACAACCTGGCAATGAGACTAAACAAACTGTCTCCAGTCGCCGTCCTTTTTTCTTTTTTTTTTTTTTTTTTTTTTTTATTGGCCCGTGTGTGTGTGTGTGTGTGTGTGTGTGTGTGTGTAAAGGGCAAAGTAATTCAACTGATTAGGTAAACCTGACTAAAGGTCAATGACTTTATTTGCTTTCCAAGCCAGTTTGCAAGTGTCCTGCATAAATTGGCTTATGCAGAAGATAAGACGGTCTTGTTTTTAAAAACTTGTGTCCTTGGCAAAGAGCTTGATGGTGACAAGTCCTACTGGAACAATTTGCTAATCACAATAAGGGCTTTAATTTACTCAAGCTGTACACTGCAAATGTCACAACCTATGCCAAGGCTGCTTTAGACCACATTAATGCTAACCCTAAAGCCTTAGCATTTCTGGTATGCATGAGGGCCGGCCCGCGTAATCTGCATCCATTTGGTGCATTGGTTATGCACGTCATAAATAAATGCTACACGTGCACATATGAAAGGTTTTTCCTTTGCTAAATTTGGGCTCGTCTTAGGCTAGAGGGTGACCTATGCTGTAACATTGTGGCAAATTTGGGTTATTAATAAAGCTGTCTTGACTGACCTCAGATTAAATGGACTGTTAAGGTGCAATACACAGTCCTTGTTCTAAAATTGTGATTTCCTGCTGGCTGCCTCATTCAGTGCTACGTTTATTGAATTTTGACTAAAATGACCCACCCAGATACTGCTCATGTACCCAAGGCTCATCTCTTACTGCTTCAGTGAAGCTGCCAAAGGAAGACTGGTTGTACCTGACAGCCTGGAGATGCGAGTGAATGTGAATGTGAGATGGCGTTGCTGGAAAAAAATGTTTGCCTTGCTTGGAATGAATTGGATAGGTTTGATTTTAAAAAAACAATACATTTGTCTACTTTTTGAAATCTTTTCTGCCTCTAAACACTAATTATTTTCTGAAACATCCCCTCACTCTATACTCAGAGTGCCTGCACACACACACACCCTATTCTGTCTGTTCCTATATACTTCCACATGGTGCTCTCTCCTCTGGGCACGCTGTGACGACACACATGCACCCATATCTACACACATCACTGAAACTAAGCCACACGTGACAACGGAGAAATGTGTAACGCTGGTCTTTGAAAGCAAGGATGCGTGTCTGTGATTCTTCCTTCTCATTTATTGCTGCTCTTCGATGTTAGCTGCCTGGGATTATGCAGCCCTGAGCTCAGGAATAAGAAATTATTTCGCAGAGGAGCAAGACATCCTAAAATCCAGCCTTTAACGGTCATCGTTCCATGTCTGTCCACCATGGGAGAGACAGATGTCCTTTAATGCAACAGCGCGCTGCTTTGGTTTTGCTATAATTTCTGCCTTTGAATTTTTGTTTCAGGCATCTTTTTTCAATCAGGGTGAGTCCTGTGAACAGCATGTGTTATATATGATCTTTTTTATGTTACCAGTGTTTGGAAATTGGGATGAAATAGCATGATATGCATTTGTAGGTCATCTAAGTTTAGCAGAATTTGTTTTGTTGTGATTTCTGTTGAAACAGACCAATGAAAAAGGACTAAAAACTACAATCAGAGACTGAAACATGCCAGAATAGGAACACAGAATCTACACGGAAAATGTTACGACGAAGAATATTGCTTTAATTTCACGTTGAAGTCCATTCTCGATTATATTAATCCATTTATTTTATTTGTGTGATCATAGGAAACACTGAGATACCATGGACATTAAAGATATCGACACAGCCTGCATTCAAGCAGTTGGTTTCAGTTTCAGATCTGCCTCCCATCTCTGAATATCTTCAGTCCATCTGTGGCCATATTCCCAGCCAGGGCACTTAGTCCCTCCCCCAACCACTGACATTTTTCTCCACCCACTCCATACAGTTTATGGAGGACTATGATGTGGACATGGATGAGGAGGAGGAGGGAGAGGTATTCATGAGAAAGGCCACAACAGGCCCTTGGTGGGAGGACTGTGGGGATAATGGCAACTGTGACATACAGGGAGGAGGAAGAGGCTGCATGGTGAACAGCCGCAGTTGGGCCGAGGAGCTCCAGGATATCTTTGCACCACAGACAGAAGACTGTTACAGCGGAGGGCGAACCAGACCGTCCAGCATCTCTGTGAGTTCATTGTCTTTCTCTCTGTGTGTCTGGGCCGCACAAGCACTGAATTCCTCCCTCTGAGTCCGGACGAGTTCCTTTTAACCGAAAGAAAACCAAAGGAAATCCAGGTTCCTACAAACATTACGTCTATTAAAAGATGATAACATAAAACAATTTGCATATAGCATTTGCAGTCTACTTCTAAAGTATCCACACACATCTTGAGCACATTTATTTCGGCCTGGAAGTACAACAGGCTGGGTTTTATCAAATGGTAATGTTAGCTAGGAAAGTGGTTAAATGCTAACGTTAGCTAATAGGTTATCAAAAATGTTGTTTTACCTTAAAATATGGTCCGATGTCCCTCCGGATTTTCACTATCTATCATCTTTTTTGGTGAAATGATAACAATTTGTCAGATACACCTTTATAGTTTATACTTGCAACCTAGAAAACACAATCAGCAGCATAACATTATTCTTGGCCACCATGTGACTATGGTCTATATATGATGATACACCATAGTGTCACAGCATTTTGTTAAATTGTCTCTTGTGTACATGGACGTGAACTTAAAATTGTTTTTTTTTACGCTCAGCATGTCTATCTTTCTTGCACCACGTTTCTTTGCTTAAATGAAGCACTCCATTTATAAACAGCGGGGGAGTTGCACGGAAGTATTCGCGGTGGCCGGCAGGCAATTAAAAAACCAGAACTGTCACACCAGAATCCAGGCTTTGCATCCAGTGTGTAGTTAGGTTTAGGCAACAAAAGCTGTTCGGAAAACATGGTTTCAGCTCATGACACAATCAGGAAATGTAATCTGTAGGATTCACTTTGGTGTTAAGGTCAGGGAAAGATCGTCAAACAAATGTAGGCTGTCAGGAACATGGACAATTTGATCCCACGTACACGAACCCTATAGATGAAATTTTGTCACTATTTCACGAGTTATAGATAATAATGCCGCATACATCGCCATTAGAGAAATGCAAAAAGGCTGTGAGGCTGAGGAACATGGCCTCTGATGCTGATGATGGATGAAAGATGACTCAAAAATGTAATGTCGTTTAATGAGCCCGCTGCTGCACTGTGACACAGCACAGTGGGAACTAAATGTGGGTCTGTGTACGCGCTTTTTCTGTGTGAGTGTGTATATTTTTGTTTCTCTTCGCACGTGTGGGCACGAGCACCCTGTGCCGCCTTGTCTCTCTTACAGCTCATCACACTTGAATCTGTGATGTGGAATGAGGCCTGAGGAGATTCCTTTTTGGAGACAAAACAAACAGAGGATGTGCAATTAGAGATTCACAGCTCAGCTCCGGGCTGACGAGCAGATGCAGACGTCGTGTCAGTGCTGCTCAGAATGCTGACATTTATTTGAGGAGCTATTATTGATCACCCTCTTTAATGGTATTGTTTTCCAGTGTTGCAGTCTCATTTATCAGATTATGTTTAGCCCCGGCCTAACGTTCACCTGACCATGCAGCCGATCATATGCCCTTATTTCTGTGAATCTATAAGGTCTGTCCCACTGTTGTCAAGCTTTCTAGCAGGTGCTATTATAAAAGAAGGATGAAGAGGAAAGAAAGCCAAGTGAGGAAGATGGAGGAGCAGATAACAGATCAGGAGAGCAGTGGCAGCACTGAGCAGCTCTGACTCTCCTCTCCCCTCCCTCCTCCATCCCTCTCTCCTCCTCCGCTTCCGTCCCTTCCCACTCTTTCCTCTCCCGCTTCCCACACTCCCCCCCCACCCTCCCTTCTTCTCTCTGCTGCCTCCAACCCTCCCCTCGCTGTTCTCTCCACCCTCCCTCCCTCCCTCGCTCTCCTGCACGGAGCTGCAGTATATGAGAGGGTCTCCTGGGTCTAGCTTCACTGCAGTGTAGAGAAGGGCAGGGCGGCTGTTCTAGTACGATGCGCTGAAGGATGGTGCACCAGGAGAAACGCGTTTACCAGGTGTGTGGATTTCTGTTTGAATAGATGTGTTGGTGATTGTGAGGGCGTAGTATGTGTAGCATAATATTTACAAGTATGCACGACGGGTATCCATCCTGCTGTGGGTGAATCGGCCACAATGGATGTGTGATTCTGAGGTGGCGTGGGTGTGTTCATACGTGATCTTTACCTGTGTTGCTGCATCTCCTCAGTTTTTAAAATATCTTCATCTCTCATATAATGTGTCATCGTATCAAATGCATTGTTCAGTTTTTCATAATTGAAATCATTCTACATGAGGTGCGTTTGCTATACCACCTACTTCCCTGGGAGGGTAAAATAGGTTGTGTGTGAATCTATATGTGTGTGTGTGTAGACAGTGTACTGGTAAGGATGTCATCCGGCTGTCTGAAGTGGATGAAGAGGAGGAAGCGAAGAGCTGGTTGGACGAGTGAAGGCGATCAACTGCGATTTATGTTCTTACATCACAGACTCGTGTAACGATGCGTCACAAAGAAGATGAGAGGGTGTTAGTGCTGGGCCGCTTTTGAGGTTATTTCGAGAGAAAAGCGTTGACACAGAAGAGAAACAGGCCTAATTTTGGATGTGTTGTTCAACGGTGTCACAGGCTCACACACTCATGAAGGAAGTGGTAGGACACATGTACACACAACACCATGGAGCCAGAATAGGCCATTGTGCACGCTTCAAGGGAAAAAAACTGAGAACTCAAGACCTTGGATTTTGGATTAACCAAAAAACAAAAGACAGCTGACAAAGGCTGAGAGAAAGTGAAACTGATAAATGATTCAGTGGCATAAACTGAAGAAGCAGAAGAAAAAAGGGAAGAGGAAGAGAAAAAGGGGACAACATTAGATCAGGACAGCCGAACTTCTAGATGCTGAGAAATGTGGTCAACATGAGATTAGAGCAGAATGACGAGGCAGTTTCAGTGATTTCACTGGAGATAACGGTCTGCTGTCTCAATGATGGGCTGTAAATGGACAAGTGAGCAAAGAATGATCGTTACTGATGAGTTACAGCAGTTATAGTACTGTGGGTGCAAGTGATTACCAAAGATCTTAAAGATTTGGAAGTTTAACGGTGAAATTTTTACCCTATTCATAATTTTTTTGGCAACGAATATATGGAATTTTACAATACGTATCTTTAAAGGCCGTTTCCCCATTTTCTTCTCGTGCTCTGATCCAGAAATCTGCTCTTACATACACCAAAAGTTCCGGTTTACCTGTAGTCTTAAAGGTTTTTACAGAGAGGATTGTTCATATATCATTCATAGCCTGATTTATACAACATTTTATTCCTAAGACCATGGCTGCTGACAGTATTTTATCATTCATGGGTTGATAACCCATAACCCAAATAAAATGAAACAAGAATGTTGAACCTGGCTTTATCCAATGTACAGATTTCTGTCCTGGAAATATATGCAAATTAGTGCACATTTCATAAGATAATGTCTTGTTTGCATATTTGAACATAACATGTCAGAAAACTTGTATTTAGGTTGGTAATCAACTGGGGAGGTTTAATGGTGATATCTATTAGTTAAAAATGTTACCCTATTCACCTATAGTGCCTCCCGTTAGACGAATAAGGACGCACGTAACAATAGATAGAAAAAATACCAGTAAAGATATAAATATATATGTATTTTCTTTTTTAGATTTGATGTCTAGACCTGGAAAAACATTAATAAATGTACTTTATACATTCAAGCCTCCGTGTTGAAACAGGAAACTGTGTGGTCACTGTTCATGAGGCTAGATTAATCCATCCATTTTCTATACCAGTCTATCCCAGGATGCACCTGTGAGCCGCAGGGTTCATCCTGGACAGGTTGTCAGCCTATAACAGGGCTGGCACATAAACAGATGAATTCCTTCACACTAACATATACAGTATACGCTGATCTGCATGTCTCTGAACTGTGGGAGAAAATCAGACCACCTTCATCTGCCAGGCGTGCCTCTTCCGATATTTATCGTAACGTCTGCTTAAAAGGAGGATCTTCTGTTTTCTGCGTATGATGATATAAAATCTCCATCATTTATACTTGATATTTTTAGGTTAGTTGATTGTTTGGAGAGAGAACAGGAAATGAGAGGAGGAGGGTTACATAAGGAGTGATGTCTGTACCTATTATTGGTAGAGAAGAAGAAAAGGCTAAAAGCTGATTTTCATAAGTGTGTTACCTAAGCTTTTGTTAGCGTAGTTACATATAGTTAACGTATTTATTCAATCATAATGACAGTGTCATATGTGAGCCAGTGGCTGGATTATATTCATGTGTGAAAGGCAGGAAATTGGATTTCCTGACTTGGCTACACTCTCTCTAATTTTCCCACATAAACCCACATTTGTCCCTCCTCTTCACCTCTTGTTTTCCTTTCATCCTCCACCTCTCCACAAGCATCGGCATTCAGTACAATACACGTATTTATAGCTTTAATTTAACCAGCCGGCTTAATATCTATTCCCATGAGTATTCCTCACTCGGTCAATCGAGCAGAGATGAAACTACAGCGACAACAGCGGCACTAATATTCTTTATATTCATGCATTTTATTCTCTTTTTCTCCGGCAGGCCCAGAGGAACGACAGAGAGTCCATCAGGCAGAAACTTGCCCTTGGCAGTTTCTATGACGACGAGCCAGTCATCTACACCAGCTGCAGCAAAAACGGCCTGTCCTCCCGGTGGGTTTGGATCCAGTGTTTGTGTGTGTGTGTGTGTGTGTGTGTGTGTGTGTGATCGTGTTAACGGTTTGATCAATGAAGCCTTTTGAAGGCCGGCACCTTTTTAGATGTTCTCCTGGAATCTATTCTTAGACGGATGGCAGGTGAAAGAGCGAGATGTGGCCTAGATGCGATGAATTATTGAGTCACAGAAAACAGTATTAATCTATTTTAAAGCCTGAATATAAAATTAATGTGTGTACCTGTGTAGGGACTGCAGAGGGAAATTAGTTCACAGCATATTCGGCATAAATCATCTGTTCTCGTTTTAAGATTCATGTTTTTTTTGTGCTGCTTCTTGATGTGTAGGTTTTGTAGGCTATATGTGTTGCTTGTATAATGAACCTGCTCTTATGGACTCCCCAATATAAAAGCTTTAATAATATACCTGCCAATCCTACTGGCAAACTAATATATCAGTATCAGTCTATTTTGAGTGTGGATCTATTCCCAAATTTGGTGATTTTGATTTTTTCAGATAAACTGCTGGATTTTGTGTTCATTTATGGGTCGAGGAAATGCTCTTACTTCCTAAAGGGGCTCTGTGGAACTTGTGTGTTGTGCTGGAAGCTGGTCGTTAGTTAATGTTAGCAGACGTTAGCTACTGTTGCTGTCTGTAAGCGGAGCGGAGAGAGGCACTCGAGTCCGTCCAGAAAGTCACATCCTTTGGACTGTCGCAATAAATCTGATCTGAGTACTTTACAAAGAAATCCACAGTCCAGCAGCATTAAACACCTTAAACAAATTGTCCACAGGCTTCAATAGACAACAGAGAGAGAGACAAGGAAGGTCTCGTTACAATCTGCTCACATATGGCTAATAACAAAAGGGATTCATACATGTAAATTGCTACAAATTGTTACATAGAGACCCTTTAAATAATGGTGTGCCTCAAATGTCAATTCTTGAACCTTTTTCTTCAGCCTATTTGCTGCTCTTGCATTATATCATCCGTAATCCATTGTCAAGCAGCGGATAGACACTTGTACCTCTTCATAGGCAAACTCCAAAATGAGCATGCAGATTGCCACCCACCATTAATCTTCAGTTCTGGACACCCCTGTTTTAGACCTTTTAATGCCTCATGAATGTGTTTGTAGTTTGAGTCTAGGCTGAAAACTAAAGGGGACAAAGCCTTTACCCATCAGAGCCTCGAGGCTCTGGAATGACATGCTTAAAGGAAATAAGGCTGTCTGAGTCAGTTTAATGTTAAAAACACACCTTTAATTAGGAAGCATAATCTGATTTTCTCTGGGCTGCCTGTTTATTTTATCAGTTTTATTTTCAATTTTATTATTTTAAAGTTATCATTCTGCCATTAATTTTTTATTTCATTCATGTATTTAACAGTTTTTTTCCCTCTGTGAAGCCCTTTGTACTTTGTTTTGTGCTCTATAAATAATAGAGTTAAGAGTAGTTAAAAAAATATGTAAAACCCATGGAGAGAGAAAAACGGTGAAACTGTCACCGAGTTAAAAATAGGGCTGTTTTTCTTCTCATGAAGAGTTCTTGTTCGGTGGCTTGTCTGTTTCTTAGCATCTGTAACAGCTTGATCTTCACGGTAAATTCATGCAGTCATTTAAGAGCCAGGAGTGGAAACTGTGGCAGCTCACTTTACCGAAGAACTTCAAGGTAAAAACACACGAATCAGAAAGAACAACATGATTGGACTGGCCGGTTGGCTCGTAGGTCTACTGTAAGTGTAAATGACAGTAAATGCGAGTGGGAACTTTGTCCATTTAGAGAGCGTGAGTCATTGAGAGGAGAGTGCAGCACAGTGCGATAACAGGGGTTAAGTACAGTAAGTATGATTATCCTGTTTGTATGTTCGACTTGGCAGCAAAGAGGGAGAGAAAGAGAATGAGTGACTCACATTAATGACGGACTGGCAGATTGAAAATGAAGGGTTTCCCAGAAAGCCACAGTAGTCTGTTTACAGTTAGCCCAAAGGGAACTGACATCAGACTCAACAATAACTAGTTTTACTATCCACAGCGGAACAAAGTACCCAAGAATGGAAAGAGTTGGCACACAGGAGGTGGCACAGTGGTTAACCTCTAATACGTGACAAGTTGCTGAAAGAGAAACTGAGCGATGTCCAGCTTCCTGAGCCAGACCGTGGGATAAAGTTTAGATGTGAAAAGTTTAATGTCAGAAATGAGATGATTCCCATTGCAAAACAGATTTTCACATTTTTCATTGTATATTTGTTTATTATTATTATTATTATTATTATTATTATTTTTATATGTATTTTTTATTTATATTTAACATTCAAATTCTGCATTTTACCTTAAAATAACCTATATAAAAGTGCAATAGACATGAAGTTTATTTTTTTATTTTCATCAAAACTTGAATTTGACATACAGCAAGTTTGACATAATGAAATCAAACTAAAGGGCACCATTTTCCATAAAAACTGATATTTCATGTTTGTGATCGGGGTTTCGGATGCCCACAATCACAGGAGCACACACACGTAATGGAAAGAGTTGCGTTACATCAGACACAAGATGGTTAACCAAAGCCACAACAGCTACATCACAACTCTGCTTTGTTTTTATGACAGCTTTGACCTCCAGTAACTTTCTGCCACTTTGACTTTCTCATCAGAGGGGGTGTTTAAGTCAAACAGCAACCACCATCCCCCCCTTCTTTGTCCTCGACCATGCTACTGACTGTTTTAGGAAGTTTGAGGGAGTATAGTTCTGTCTGTGATCCAATTGCGCCAGAAAGAGGAAGTGATACCTGCTATGAGTCCGTGGCTCTGATTGGTGGACGTGGTCACGGGACCTCCAGTGGAGGTAAAGGTGCACCCTCTGGAGTGTAGTTTGGGGTGGAAATTCCACCTTCACCCTTTCAAGTTAATGAGATGTTGTACGAGTTATTGTTCTCCGGGGGAGGTGTTACTGTGGGTTGTTAGGTTCTTTCAGTCGGAGTATCGTGATCTGGAATCGGATGAATGGTGTTTTGAGCTCTTGGAAAAGCTGAGGTTTGAGGTCTCACTGCTATGGAAGAGGCAATGATGTCATGTTTTTAGCTGTTGTTTGTTTGATCGGTGACATAGGCATGGATACACTTTGTGGTCAAAAGTATGTGGACACCCAAATATAAGTAATTGTTCCACAACCATGGGTATTGATATTCTGCTATAACAGCCTCCCCCTTTGGGAAGACTTCCCTCAACATTACTGGAACACGATTGCAAAGATTTGCTCTGAGTCAGGCTGAGCACTGATATTGAGTCATGAGCCCCATGATTGCAGTCAGTGAGGACACAGTTCTATAAAGGCCAATCAAGTTCATCAAACTCAGGCTCCTTATATACCTGATTTATGTTGAAACAGGTCACGATCTTCCTCAAATTGTTGATGCACACAATATGTATCATGACGTTCAAATATACGCTGTGGCAGTAAAGATTTCCTTTAATTGGCACAAAGTGGCCAAGCCAAACCATGAACTACATCCTCAGACAAAAAGTACACAAAGTATCCATACGGGGTTGTTCTTTATAAGCAAAAACTAAATAGCAGGGGTGCCCAACTGAGCTACTGGGTTGTGATTGTTTTGCACCGTAAAAAACGCAGCGCTCTTTCAGTCATGTGCTGTTCCAGCTGATTTATCGGGGACTCTGGCACGTGATGCACAGTACAGTATACCGGGCTGGTAAACTTTTTGAAGACTGTTTTTTTGTTGTTTTTTTTCTTTCTGGAAATTACAATAATCACCTCCATTAAGTGTGTTTTTCACGATGCATTATTTTTTAGAAATTTGAAAATGCTTGAACCTTGTGGCCAAATATTTCCTGGCCTTTCCACTCTCTGGTCCTTTATTCATCTTTAGATATGCACAATTTATTAAAAAGCCTTTTAGATCATCTTGTTGAGGATTAATATAAAGACATACATTCCTACCACGTCCTATGTCTTGTGATTTTTTTTTTTTTTTTTACTTACATTGTGTTTGTGTATAAACAAAATATGTACACACATACAGTAATTTCCCATTCTCTCCATTGGTTTCACTCTGACTCTTGAAACACAATTGTCTCTACCTGAAGATCAACATTTCCTCTCTCTCCCTTTGTGCTCTTCCTCTCAGACTGCAGAGTGGCGTGAACCTGCAGGTGTGTTTTGTGAATGACAGCAGCAGTGACAAAGACAGCGATGCTGAGGACAGCAGGACAGAAACCAGTCTGGACACACCGCTGTCACCTGTGGTACGCACAGCTTAGATTGTGTTTTTGTGTGCCTGCTGTGGGCGTGTTTCTTTCTCGTCTCACAACTCTCGTTACTCTTTGTAATAACCATTTGTGACAACCACATTGACCGTTACATGATGATATCACTTACACCACTTCCTCTCCAGAGCAAGCAGAGCTCATCGTTATCGGATCGAGACACAGCAGAGGAGGACTCGGACCCGTTGGATGACTGCGGCGGGTTCTGGAGGGTGCAGCGGAGGCTGCAGGAGGAGGCCCGGGTGGCGCTGGCTCTGGCTCGACCCATGGCACGCATGCAGGTGGAGGTGGAAAGGCAAATCCAACAGCACAGACGCTCACCTGTGGCTGACTTGGTTAGTCAGTGAGAGAAAAATAAAAGGGGATTTGTGTGTTTGTGTGTGGGGAGCTCTTTGTTCCTTCTTCCATGAAAAATGCATTTAGGAGATGATCAAGGACAATAAAATATCTGTAGCATATGTGACTGTGAACACATTACAAATTACATAAGGGGCTTACATAGCCTGAACAGAAGGTCAGTCAGAGCTTGTCCGTGGACGTGTTTGTGAGACCAAGAGAAAACCCCTGATGCTTGTAAACAAAAAAAAAAACAGCAGATCTGTCCCACTGCTGATGGATGAAACCAGACTGATAACATATCAGTAATAATCATGTGCGATCCAGCTGACATGGATCAATATTAACTTTTGGTTTTTATTCACATTCTGAGCCGTGTCACAGTAATTCCTTTTCTCTGTGTGTTGACATATGCAGCTTCCCCATATGCCCCACATCAGCGAGTGTTTGATGAAGAGGAATCTGAGGCGGGGGGACATGAGGGACATGAGTCTAGGACAGCTGCAAGTCATCACGAATGACTTGCACTCACAGATTCAGAGTAAGTAGATCACACACGCAGATATATACACGTATGACACAAACATCCCTCCAATTATTTTTTAAAAACCCAACAAACATCAAATCAAATGGTGGAAACGACACAAGCACATAAACATAATCACTGAACGGCTACTCAAACAGTAACTGCTGGAGAAGCTAACGCTGATGTTAGCCTTTTGGAGAAGCTTACACTGGGATTAGCCTGTCAGAGAAGATGGCCTACACTGACGTCATCCTGATAGCTTTAAATTAGTGAAGAATTGCTTCTGTAAGAGGAAGATTTTTCCTATATTTGAAACTTGAGTTGAGATTGGCCAAGCAGTTAACATTTGTCACTCATGAAAGCTCAGGCTCCTAAATCATCCTCTCCTCTCTAACACAGGTCTAAATGAGGAGCTGGTGCAGTTGCTGCTAATAAGGGATGAGCTGCATGTGGAGCAGGACGCCATGCTGGTGGACATAGAGGACCTCACCAGGTGTGAACCTCCTTTTTTCTCTCACCTCTCCTTCTGTCTGGAAAATCTGCCAAATTCTCAATCATGAGTGGTGCCATGAGCTGTATTTTAGACAAGTGCTGTACGTTCTGATCTCGCTCTAATGTACTTCTTGTTTTTCTTGTGACAGGCACGCTCACACGCATCAGCCGCGGCAACACGCGGAGAAAGCTGTCTCTAAATAAAACACCCCCGTCTTCAAAGTGTGTGACCATTTGCACGCCATCTTTACCTCCCGCTCCATGGACCGTCACCAGTGTTACTAATGAAACTCCATCTGTGCTGACTGTTTCTGGAGAGATTAATACACCATATACTGTAATATTAACACACAGACACATTCGTATTGTATAGCACCGCAGGACGAAGGACAAGAGGGCCCCGACGTCCGACGGAGGCCGAGTCGTCGCTGCTTTCAGTGTGGACACAGTTGAGTTTGTGCAGGCTTTTCATCACGCCATATTTCACAGAATTAGGGGAATCCTCTCAGCTTAAATCCATCCCTAACCCCGATTTACCTCGTCATGATTTTGCACGGTACACTCATGTATGTTAATGCCGGGTCGGAGAGAGCACCTGCACGCCTTGTTTCCTCCCCGATGATGACTTCAAGGGGCCACATCTGACTGAACTGAAGATCAATTTGTATTTTTGTTTGTCTCGATAATAACCACGATCGATCAGTTCATTTATAAACATGCTCTGTTCAACTGTTTATCACCTCTTTCACTAAGAGCACTGTGTCATCACTGTCTAACACTGGAATTCACTATTAAACATGTACTATCTGAGCTGTTGCAATAGAAAATGATAGACTGTGCTGTTTTGCAGCTTAGCTTTAGTGTTTAAATGCTGCAGCAGCTTCACTAAGGTTTGTGTAAGGATCATTTAGACATAACTGGATGTAGTCAGTAGCTGCTACAGTTTCCACTTGCTTTAAAGATGCATTTAGAGCTCTACAGGGCAACATTTTGAACTTTATTCACACAAATTCGAAATTGTCAGATGCCTTTATCGACATATTGGTTTAAAAAGCGGAGGCATGTCGACATGAACAGCCCCTAAATAAAAGTATGTAAAGTCCTTTTTGTTATGCTCAATCAAATAATGCTAAAAGAAAAGAGTAACTATAAACGTGTAAAACAAATATATTGATAAATCACAGCCTCATACATATATCTATTTTATCTGATTTATGGACATTGTATGTAAATGTTAAAAGAGACTTTATTAAAAGGATGAAGAACTGAAGCCTCATCGTCTGGCTGTGTTTAAGTGTTTTCACTCTCAATGTCTTAAGAATGTCAGTCATCACAAAGATTTCTTTTTCTAATGTAAGCTTTACTGAAAAATGTTCTGTATAATTACTGTAAAAAAAGAAGAAAAACTCCAGAAATAAATGTTTCAAATGTGTGAATGTTGGTTTTCATCAGAGTTCATTTGCATTTCATATCCCAGCTAACTCTTGTGCGCTGGTGTTACTGAATGATTCATAAAAAAAAAAACACAAGCGCACCTCGGGAAAGTGTGCCCGCTCTCATTCACATATCCGGAGTGGCACAAAAAGGCACAGTCGAGTTTCGAGCTTTTTCGCACATTCACACTTGTGTCGACACTTACGTCAGTGCGTTTTGTGGATTTCCACAAGAGAGAGGGGAACAACTCTGAGCGTGAGGAGCGAAAATAACACTCAGTAGCACGAACAAGTTGATCCAAATTAACTGCTGTCAGATTCTTCTTACTCATATTCTTACTGTTATTACTAGAAAGTTACTGAGCCAGATTAAAAATTCCCACCTTGTTAGCTGGAAATTATTTAAGAAATTACATTCATGACATTAATGTTAAATAAACTTGTAAAA
This sequence comes from Pagrus pagrus, assembly GCF_965226575.1. Classification (NCBI taxonomy): domain Eukaryota; kingdom Metazoa; phylum Chordata; class Actinopteri; order Spariformes; family Sparidae; genus Pagrus; species Pagrus pagrus. The sequence continues at coordinate 8,788,117 of NC_140196.1, read as the reverse complement.
GCAGAACAATAAATACATCTTTACGAACATCTTTTTCACTACACTTTATAATTAATAATTTATGGTTAATTAAACATCAGTTAATACTTATTTCATTGTTAACAAAAAATGAAATGCTTCAAAAAAATTTGTTAACATTTTGTAAATGGCCAAGTCAAGGTACAAGATACATTTAAATGTCAGTTTTTACAACACTTTGGTTTCAAAAACAAAACTAGGTTCAAGTCCTTTTATGCTACATTCATGGAAAAACTAATCTATTTGATTAAATGTATGTGGAGGATGTGAATGCCATTATAGTAACTGATGTTTATAAACCTTTACGACTATTTAATAAATGGTTTACAAAGCATTTCATTGATTGTCAACAGTAAAAAAACTGTTAACCAAAGTTCAATCAAATAAAAGTATAGAATTTATAAATAATTGTTATTATAAAGTGTTGCCGAAGCCAAATCTTTATACAAACGTTGATTTAAAATTATTTTTTCTAAATATTTGCTGTTAAATATATCAAAATTGCTCACCATCTAATTAAAAGAGATTTTTTTTCTTCAATAAAACTTTATATGTTTTTCTCTGTTTGGCACTTTAATAAAATGAAATGTTTTTTGTGTGTGTGATTAAAAAACACACTGGATGTGGCAGATATTGTACAGATGTTGGAGGTGTTTAAAATAGCACATAACATCATGCTTTTCACTACTGAACAGAAAGCAGCGTGAAGATGCATTACTCATCAGTGTTTGTTAATTCCAGTTTCACCTTATAGGGGGAAAAATTACACAACCTTGACTTCGCACTTTCATTTTCAGAGTTAAGTGTCAACACGCCGCTGTAGTGGGAGGGAAATCCCTGCGTCGGGAAGGGTATAAAACACTTAAGGATGTCTGAGCTCAGTCAGTCACACCAAAGAACCTGAATCAACAGTCTTATCCAAGATGCCTCTCGTCAAGCTCTGTGAGTATAATCCACTCTGACTGAACTGTGCTGTCTCTGTGCAACATAGTTGAACCTGAAGATTTATAACGGTGATTGTGTTTTTCTCTTCTTTTCGTCAGACTTCTCTCCTGCGCTGCTGCTGCTGGTGCTCTTCTGTCCTCTGTGGCAGGTCAGCCAGTCTTTGCCAGTGATGAATAAAGGACCAATGACGGACTCCTGTGTTTCATCCGCCAGAACGCTTCTACTGAACATCACCTCAACACTCGCACAGGTAGGGCCTGCAAAAACTCAACTCAATATCTACACTGTCGTCTTAAATCTGTAATTAAGATTATAAAACTCTCTTTCTGTGTCCTTAGAACAACTTGTTCAGTGGAATCGACTGCACGAAGCAGAGCGTGGAGCTGAACATGGAGACCAGCACGGCGTCTGTGTGTGCACCAAAGGTAAATGATGAAAGTCAAAAAATACTGCACTGAAAAAGTTGCAATATCATGACTATTTATTACGATTTAATGTCCAGATACATTGATTTTGTTCTGACGTAGTTGTGCCTCTGTGTAACTTTAAACTGTGTTTGTGCCCAACAGGAATCGACATGCTTGGGATCCCTGAAGTCAGAATTCAATCAGGTATGTACGTACCTGTGTACGATAAAAATACCCTTTATTATTGCATTATTTGTCTACTTTTATGCTTCTTGTAAGAGCCTATGAAAGTCAAATTATTTGGCTTTAAAATGTTCACATTATTAGATACACCTGTACTCTAATCTAAGTCTACTTTAATTGTGGCTATAATGTACAGTTTTTTTTTAATACACTGTCATTTAGATGTTAATTTAATTATGATGTCACAAGGACCAAAAAATAGGTTAACCTCTCTTTATGATGGAGTCCAGTATAACACTAACTTTGCCCTCAATAATGAACATTTAATGAGATTTATACATTTTAAACAAAAACTGAACATCATGAGACAGGGCTAATGTACTGGTCCGCATTAAATTGTAGGTAAACTTATAGGGGGCCACTGAGTGTACACTATATGTATACGCTGTCTTTACAATCGTCTTTGCTGTTTTTCCTTCCAGGAGTCATGTCTGACAAACATCGGTGAGGATCTGCATCACTACTACAAATTTCTTGCTGCTCAGCCGGATCCACACGGTGTGCTCGCTCGGTCGGTTCTGTTAAGCCTCAAAGAGCTCATGGTAATTCATTTTACTCAGTTTTATTCATCTTCACTGCTGTTTAATACGATTTGCACCAATGCTATTACCATTAACACTGGCTGTCTCTTGAGAGGCCAAATGACCTACTATAAGATCTTTTGTCTGTTTTAGATGTGATGGGCTTATATATGTAAAATATGTGTTTGAGGGGATAAAGAGGGAGGTTTCTGCTCATACAGTTTATCTTTTTTAATATACTTTAGACCTGAAATCAACTTTTAGATCAACAGCCACATCTCGTGCAACATTGAAATGTTCATAAAAGACAGTGTTTAAGTGTGAAATATGTGACAAATAAATATTTTTCTCTCAACAGAACTGCTTCGCATGGTCTCTGCCAGCAGACATGGCCTCAGCGGTGGTAAGAGATCTTTTAATGTCATAACCATGATTTAAGTCACAGTTGTTTACTCGGGAATATTCAATTTCCAACTTGTAAATACAAGAAAATGTTGCTTAAAGGGTAACCCAACCAACTTTACCACCTAATTGGGTGTGTAAACATCTCTTGGGGAGTACGACTAAGAAAAGAAAAAAAAGAAGAAGAAGAAGTAGTATGAAGGATTTTGTGGCTCCAGAGGAAGCTGTATGCAATCTGATAAATTGTGTCTGGTGATTTCATTCAGTGACTAAGTTGCATTTACGGGTTGTCAGTCAGAGTAACATCACTGGATGCAATGTAAGAGAGCTTTGGAGCCACTACAGGCTAACAGAAAAGCATTCATACTCTTATGGTAACACATCATTCATAATTCCTCTGTGTTTTTTTGTTTTTTAGGCTGCTGCAGGTCGTCCAAGCTCCTTCGAAGAAAGGCTGAGCCTCTGCAAAGTGCTGAAGGGCTTCCAGGTCCGCACCATCACGATCAACAGAGCCATCAGCTACATGAACTCTGGTGAACACACTAAATGAATCACTGAGCTCCAACAGATCTTTCAGAAAGCTATTTAAAACCACTTTACATCAAATTAAGATAAACTACAGTAACTGTTGATGTTACGTTCGAATCACTAGTCTAACACTCTTTTTAAGAGTACATATTTTATTACTTTCATGTAACTTATATTTGACATCAAAATGATGTGTTTAAGTACTTTTTTAGTCTATTTACAGACTGTGCTTTTTATTTATTAACAATATTTGTTTTATTCTGGACTATTTATTCAGACTATTTATTGTTAAATTATTCCCTTGTTTGTTTGTAAGAATCAACAAATAAATATTTATTACTGCATAAATCCTGCTGACTTATCATTCATTTATTCACTGTTGTTCACTTTTATTTCCATGAAATGTGAGATGATTTAAGTCGTATTCTCCTTGATAATGAGAATCTTAAGTGACACTTCACAGTCACAGCTAGTGCAGGCTGATCAAATTCGGTCATTGGATTTTCCCTCTATCATGTATAAGTGATTAGTACTGTTGGTTAATCTATTGCAACCACAACAATACAATGTATGTGATTTAAAATTCACAAGAAAAACTCCAAGGCACTGTCTTTTGACAACTGTCACACCATTTTATAGTGGTGGTAATCCACAAATACACGAGAACCTGGGAAATGTGTGTGATTTACAGGAAAAAAATCATCACTGAGAAAAAAGTTCTAACTGTGCTGAAATCCTAAACGTGTGATTTCTTCGCCACACGATTAACCAGACTGTATTTTCCTGTGACCAGCAGAGCAGCGTGGGAATATGCAGGATGCACCAAAGCGTTTGTTTACACCTCTTTTGGAAAGTCCAGTGTTAATTGTCAACTTACTATCGGTTGACCATGATAATGTCGGTTAAAAGTATTTTGACATTAAGAGGGATGTGAAAGTCAGTCCAAAAGATATTCAGCGTTTGGTTTAATAAATTAATATTTGAGCTGGAGTCACAACGAGGTCGTTGGGGTCAATAGAAATACAGCAGATAGTTGAGCATACCTCTGTTAAACGTTAATAGGAGAGTGTTTTTTCTACTCAGCTGAAGACTCTGTTATGTTTTCATGAACCCACCAACTGAGCTTCTTCCCGTTAATTCGTCAATCAGTGTTGGTCACTTTGTTTTGGCAATTATTTGTGGAAAGTGCAAGTAAACCATGTTGGTTCTAGACACTGAAAGTGAAATGTAGCGTCTGTGTTCAGTGGAAATGGCACAGCTGACCTTTGTGGCCACTGAGGTTGAGAGAGATCTGTGACGTTCTTGCCACAGAAAAACGCGTGTGAAAATTTACTGAAGAAGTGAATCTGAGTCAGACACAGGACAGACAGACACACAGAGCAGGTTACCTGAACACATCTATGACGTCTGTGAAGCGTGTACATGCCATCTCTGTGCTCAAGCCTCTTATGACTGCTGCTGCTGCTTCTTGGTCACGAAGCCCTACACACAAGCAGAAAAATGTGTTAAAATAATATAATTCAGTACTTTGTACAAATGTATTGATAGGAAACAGAATTGAGACAACTGAGGAAAACTTTTGTACGACAGCATCCTGCACTTTTTAACAGTATAACACAAAGGTAGCATAACATGAACACTGAGATGTAACTGATGTATTATCAAAGCACTAACCCTACCTAAAATACAATTTCCACAATAGGGATTAATACTCATTAATACTTCTTTTTTGTTAAAATTATGTGTAACTTTATTAACAGAGACACTTAATGACAGGTAAAGGTGGATTTGCATCTTTCCTACAAAGAGCCAAGTGTCCCTTAAAGGGTAACTCAGGTCCATATTCAGTTATGGAGAAGATAAATACTTCAGAGTTTGTATTATTACCTCATTAGTACTGCAAATATTAAAATTCTGACTTTGATTTTTTTTCTCTAAAACTACATAGTGCCCCTTTAAATGGCACTTTGTTTAGTCTTTAGCCAAATGATTCAGTTGATGCTAAAATGGCAATATTTACAGCATGTAGCTGAGGACATACCTCAAAACAAAAACAGACATATCATTTTGAAACACTATGAAGTGAAATTACTTAATTTAATTTGGGTTATATTCATTCAAATCATTCAAACATGAAGTCATTTTTGCAGCTGTGGTGCCACCCAGTGGAGCTCTTAGCTAACAGCACAGTTAGCTTAGCATACTATCAAAAAGCCTACATATGAAGTTGATACCTGAAGTTATTAATTAATTACATGGCCTGGAAATGCTAAACACTTCCATGTTGACACGTTTCGAGTCAATATGAACGGACATTGTTAGTAAATCGAGTTATAATCAGTCAAACCTGCGTCCAGGTGCGTTTGAGGACTTAAAAATCACCACATCACTCACAGCTGCGGTGTGACGTTCACATGCTGTAGGATACCCCGCCACTCCCTCCCGACCCGAGAGATGAAGCCAAGAATGGACCTTCAAACAACCACTTTTTGGTGGATTATCGTCCTTATCTCAGTTTCCACACTCACAGAAAGCAGATTAACAAAGCCCCACACCCCACACAGGACTCGCGGTGACATCCAGCCTCAGTTATCCGCCGTTGAGCAGCAGCAAAGCGCGCCACCTGGCCGACCTGTGGTGGTCCGCTGCCACCCGGACTCGATGGAGGTCGTGGTGCAGGCGGACATGTTTGACAGCGGCCTTCAGGTGGACGGTGGACACCTGCGGCTGGGCTCGGACTCTGTGAGCGAGGGGAGTGCATGTGCAGCAGTCCAGTCAGCAGAGGAGGAGTTCACCATCCGGGCCCACCTGAACGACTGTGGCACCAAACTCTTTGTAAGGATTATATTGTTTTTTAAAGGAACATTATGTAACTTTTTTTTGGTCAGGCTCTCTGTGACTGTGTTTAGGATTCAAACTTTTGTCTTCAGTCTTTCTGAAAGACTACCATTGTTTATTTCAGTCGACAAAAGACAAAATCATCTACTCTAACGTTCTGGTCTACTCACCTGAGCCATCACCTGAGGGTTTGCTCCGACTGGATGGAGCGTTCATCCCAGTTGAATGTCACTATGACAAGTAAGTCCTGGACATTTAGAAACAGCAGTTTGTGTTGAAACCAGTTTCTTGGATTTATTCTCTTGCGCTCATCCTTCTTTGGCAATTATATAATTGGAACCGCAACGATTAATCGTTGGTCTACTGTTAAATTAAGTAATAGTAAATGTACTGCTGCAAATAAGTCACGCTCAAATGTGTTCTTAAGTAAAAGTGCAAAAACATTGGCATCAAATTATGGTTTCTAATAGTAGGCACTATGCAGAGAAGCCTGTTTCAGAATAATTGGATTATTAATGTGTACGTTACTTTACTGTTGACGCTGGGAAAAGTGGTCTGACTTCTACCACTTCATATACTTTATCTGCTGGGTAGCTTATGAAGTTTTTTGTCAATATAATATGTAATTTTTTGTTTATTTTCTGTATTATGACTCTGAATCTACAAAGTAACAAAAAACTAAAGTTGTCAAATAAATGTAGTGGAGTAAAAAGTACAATATTTATGTATTTTTCTCCTAATTGTAGTGGTTTGGATGTATAAAAGAGCAGAAAATGGAAAAATTCAAGTGAAGTACAACGATTCCTAAATTGTAGTGCACAATGCTTGAGTAAATGTATTTAGTTACTTTCCACCGCGGCTGGAAATTAGTGAATTTAACAGGTTACATCCTGAATCTTTTAAGGAAATGGTTAATATTCTCAGAGTCCAGCATCTTAAATGTGAATATTCTTGTTTCTTTACTCCTCTATGACACTTAACTGACTGACTTTGAAACAATGATTGACATTTTTCACCATTTTCTGAATATATCCTGTACTATTGCACTAACGCGCTCTTATTTCCAGGAGGTACGCCCTGGATGGCATTACCCTGAATCCCACCTGGGTTGATCATGTCTCCATGGCCTCCGCAGAGGATCACATAGATTTCAATCTGCTGCTCATGGACGGTATTAAAAGGATTGACAGAGAATCTCTTTTTTCTATTATCATGTTTCTGCAAAAATAGTCATTTACATTCCTGATTATTTCTGGAAAGTTTTGATTTCATCTTTGACTCTCACTTCCACAGATGATTGGCAGCACCAGAGGGGCTCTTATTCGTACTTCCTGGGTGACCCAGTTAATTTTGAAGTTTCTGTCGTCACCGGTCACCACACGCCCCTGCGAGTCTATGTTGACCACTGTGTTGCCACGGCAACCCCCGATGCAGAGGCTACATTAAGATACGACTTTATTGAGCATAACGGGTGAGCCCCACAGCCAAGTTCTGAGACAGCAGCAAGGTTTTTACAGTTCAATGATTTTTTTTCCCCCTAACATTTGTCCTCTGCCGCCCTCACAGTTGCCTCGTTGAAGCCTACCTGACAAACTCCCGCTCCCATTTCCTACCAAGACTTGCAGAGCACAAGCTGAGGTTTCAGCTCGATGCCTTCAGGTTCTACCAAGAGCCCAGCAATCAGGTCAGTGCAGTTTCCTGTCCTAGTTTTGGTTATTGTCCAAAGTGCATGCCATTAGCTACACGATTCTCTTCAATATACTGTACACGAGACCTGATGGAGGAGTTTGATCACATGTCTCTCTCCCACAGGTCTACATAACCTGTTATGTGAAGGCTGTTCCAGTCGTGGTACCCGTCAGCTCTCAGAACAGGGCTTGCTCTTTAATGGAGAACAGGTATTCTACTAATGATGCAGCGATTTTATAATCAGCACGATCAGTGGCCGAAAAAGTTCCTTTAATGTCATCCAAAAATGTAAGGAAAATGCTGTGACGTGCCACAATGATCTCACTAATTTGCCTCCTCATCCAGATGGAGGTCGGTTGATGGGAACGACCAGGCGTGTGGAAGCTGTGATATATCCAATCAGGTTGAGGAGCCTCCGTCTGCAGAACCCCCTAAAACTACTGTTGGCACAGAAGCACGGCAGCCCACGATGCAACAGGAGAGTTTAGTTCAGAGCAGACCAGCCAATTTTGTCCGTGTTCATCCAGACAAACGTCCGCAATCTTCTGCCAGACTCATGAAGAAGAGAGGAGCAGAGGACAAAGAAGGTGAGTGCAACATTTACTGAATTCTTACATTTCTTCTTTTTAAGCAGAGAAAGTGCTGTGTTATTCCCTTTTGCTCTAAAAGCAAGAAAACCTACAACAACCAGAATGCACTGCACCGCACAAGATCAATAAACACCCCCACTGATGGGTGAGATACTGCGAGTTGGGCGGTGCTTGGTTTTGGCTCATCGTCTGTGTTGAAACAGGAAACGGTGAGGCGGCCAGCTGGTAACGACCAATATCATATTACATATTATGTGTATTTCTCTGTGAGGAGAGAACATGGACAGAAAACAGGATTGTGGTTCATAATTGATCAGAACTCTCTGATCTTTCTTTCAATCAATCCAGCTATACTCTTTGTGTCGATGGATGCGTACAAAAATGCAGGAGTACAATATTAACTTGATACAACAGCTCTTAAATCCTCCTGATGATGTGTTTTTGCCTGCTGGAGAGAAGTTTACCATTGTTCAGTAGCATACAGTATGTAGTGACACAAAGCTGGTTGAAAATCAGCAAAGATCCCATTTAACAACTGGCTCACTTAGTTTATTTGTATACTTTAGTGCAGCTGTAAGAAATCCTTCCACAGTTTTGAATGAGCGCCCGTGTGATTTTGTTTTACAGAGCGAACTGTCCAGCTGGGACCCATTACCGTCCTGCCATCCAGCAAAACCGACACTCCAACAGCATCCAAAACGACACTTTCACAGAGAACACCTGAGACTCAGGATCACAGCAACTCATGAGGATGGAGGAAAAAAAACAGATTTCACTGCTGCCATGTCCAAAACAAACAACCGACAACCCCTGTGAGTGCAGAGGTTAATCTCGTCATCCAAAATACCATCTTCCTGTCAACTTTACTCCCTCAACCCCCTGAAAACATTTAAATTTACTTTGTTAAACTTATATTTTCCCATCTTTTTTATTTTCCAATAAATATTTTACATCAACATGCCTTTGTTCGTTGTTGTTGTTGTTGCACCTTCCCCACACACACACCACACAAGCGTAACAATTGCCTCAATTATTTGAAATCTGATCTTTACGAAAATCCAGCGTCCGGTGTTTCCGTTCCTAGGACTCCATGTCTTTGGCAAACAATTTAATTAGCATCTGGTTTTTAAGCACTCAAAGTCATTACGCCCGAGCATGAGAAGCGGATGACTTGAGGATGTCATCGTGTGTTTGTGTATTTTAACACAAATGCACGAACGATGCATCCTTTTGGACATCCACTGCGAAGATTCATCCGACATGACACCGGCTATTTTGAACCGTGGAGGAGAGCAGATGCACTATTAGGGAGCACTTCCCTCCATTACTACCCACAACCTACTTACCCTGTAGTCACATTATTGATTAATCATTGTGAGGGTATATGATGTAATATAAAATGTTGGCTTTGCCTGGCACATAGTCAATTAGACATATAATGGCTTATTTCCTTACCACTCTGTCATAAGTTGTATTTGTTTTGGAATAATTTCATGAAAAAGAGTCTTTTCTGGTTTCATTGAGACTTTCCTTGTTGACGGAGGCGGTGCTCTGCACTCCCAGCATCATAATCAGCCCAAATGGACGTCGAGCAAACCATCGACGCTTTTTAAAAGCAAAGCCCTGGCTTGACCCCTTAATGTACACCAGTATTAATATTGCAAATGGAAAATTCTTTGCGCTCTTGCCAGCGAGAACATTTGAGTTTCCCAGGTTTTAGTTGTGTCAGCACCTCGGACAGCGCCCCTCATTGTTTCCTCCTCCTCTGTCCACGGTCCTGGAGCATCAACTGTCCCCTCTTCCACCTCCACCATTCGTCCCATCTCGGTGCTTCAGACACGACTGGTCGATGTCCTGGGCGCCTGTTTACTTTCATGTGAAATGAATAAACCATTTTGTTTGCAAGACTGTGTTTACGATTCAATAAACCCGCTAAGTGCACAATAAATCAGGGGCAAACTGAAGCACACTTAGGATTAGTGACAGGCGTTCATCAGTCTGCTGTCAGAGCCCCTGCTGCGTGTTGACTCTTCTGTCGACAACTTCTTGTGTGTTGATCGCTTGTTTCTCTTCTTTTCTGTCAGTATTTCTTCTTTAGACTGTCGTTGATATGCAGTCTATGCAGTTGCACTGGTCCCCTGAAGCAACGAGAGGCCCCCAAGCAGTGTGCTGTAGAGATGATGGCACAAATTATTTTTTTTAAATTTTAAGTTTACTATTTTTGCAATCCTTAACAAATGTACTTCAGTAAGTTTTCAGGAGTTACTTGACGAAGGGGAGCACCAAGGTTTCCCGTTTATTATCACTTTCTATAGGTTTGATTTGCAGGGGTCAAAATGTATGTGTAAAAACTTAAAAAATCACTGCCTTCGAGGGCTTTGAATCCCTCACTTTAGTTTCACAAAAGAGGGGCCTCCAAAAAACTTTTGGCACAGGCCCCCCAAAAAGCTAGAAACGGCCCTGGTGCGCGCTGTTGTCGTTGATGCCTCTGAGTCAGCGTTTCAGCCGACGCATCTCCATCCGAGCAGTCTCCCTTCGGCACCCTCTTGTTTATTCACCGGATCATCTCCTTTCTGAGCACAACAGCGATGCTTTTCCACAAATGCCAGGCGCTGGCGCTCTTCACGGCGTGCTTTCTCGTTCGCACTCTGGTTTCTTCCATCCGCAGATGTGGACCGGACATCTGCCGGGACGAGCAGGTCTGCTGCGCGCAGGGCAACGACACCACCGCGGTCACCTGTTGCAAGCAGTTCGTGGACCAGACTTACTACCACATCGCGATGGTGACCCGGAAACTTTCCGGGGTGCTCATCATGCTGCTTCTGTTCGCGGTGGGATACTTTGTGCAGCGGGTGTTGTGCTCCAGGTCCAGGCAGCTCACACCGCCGCACGACGGACACCCGCCTGTTACCACATCGCAAGAGCCGCTGGTGGAGAGCTGCACACCGGGATGCTCGGTGGAGCCGGGTCCTTCTGCTCAGCTGCCCTCGTATGAGGAGTGCAAACGTCTGCCGACATATGAGGAAACTGTGCGGGAAGGGAGCAGAGGACGGCCGGAGTCCAACATCGGACAGACTACATGACAAGGACGTTAGTTGGATGAAATGGGCTCTGAGGGATTCGACATTTGAGATTGTATTTTATATCACTATAATGGACGTTTCAGAAATACAAAAAACTCAAAGGACGTTGTCTGGTACCTGAACTGTGCGTCTTTGACCTATACTGAGGATGTTATCGCTCATTGCTTCATTTGTTCCAAGGATAAGTATCAGCCAGTCTTCAAGTCATGTGTGGCCACATTTTCGATCGAGGTATTCAGCTTCATTTGCTCATGTTAATACATCATCCATAGCTGTGCTTAATAAATCAGGAATTAACCATTTTCAACAAGAACTTTTTGGGGTTGCCAAGTCGTGGATCGTATTATCCCCCATCCTTGCTTTGGCTTTTTGACTCTTTTACTTAATCATGACTTGAAAACCAGTTCATTAAAGCTGCTATTTGTAAGAAAAGTGATTTGAAAAAAAAAAAAATGTATTCGTCAAATACTGACGTTTTGGGGTGGCGACCTACAACCACAATGCGTCAGTATTTGACGAATTGGGAATGAGTCTCAAAAATCAACTTTTCTCACAAATACGACCTTTAACTCATCAACATGCACCACTACAGACTGGATGATGATTGTGAGAAACACTGACTTAACTCACAACACATGTATGCACTTATAGCCTCCTTATCTGGCTGATACTGATGCTGTATCAGGGAGATGCCTCCATGAACCCAGGAGTTAAATGATGGCCGTGGCTGTTTGACATAATCAAATTCAGTTAATAATTGAAAGAAGATATCATTTCTAGGAGTTGATTTGGTTTAATGGCAGTAACCGACTCCATGGTATCTTGTGTTTCCTGTTGCATCCATAATATCATAAGAACTGGATTAATCAATGCTGTGGATCCATCTGCTGTGTGCGCATAGAAGAAGTTAACTTAATCCAAAATGTTTTATCTCTTTTAAATATGATTTATTGTTAAAGCAGTTTAGATTTAGAAACAACTCAGAATTCACATTTCATATAAATAAAACTCAGTGTCTGCTACTCGCTTTCATGTGGTGCACTCTGTCCTTGATGTTGTCTTTCACTGTCGCGGGGTCTGCTGGGAGTTTGACCATTTGGACCACCCGTTTGAAGGCCTCCTCGACTCCGACTCCCGTCGACGCCGAGCAAGGCTGCACGAACCAGTCCCGACCCGCAGCCCTGCTCAGGTTGAATCTGTCCTTGAGCTCTGTGACAGTCAGAGCTCCGTTCACGTCCTGCTTGTTGGCCAGGATGATGAGCGGTCTGCCCCGCAGGTGCTCGCTCCTCAGCGTGCTCTCCAGCTCCCTGCGCGCCTCCTCCAGACGCCCCGTGTCCGAGCTGTCCACGACGAACACGACCGCCGCCGCGTCCTGGTGGAAACCCCTCCAGTGCTCCCGCATCTGCTTCTGGCCGCCGACGTCCCACATGGTCACGTGGATGTTCTTGCCGTTCTTTCTCGCCTCGAGCATTTCCACGTTGAAGCCGATGGTGGGCACGGTGGTCACGCACATGTTGTGCTTCAGCTTGTAGAGGAGGGTCGATTTCCCTGCGTTGTCCAGGCCCAGAAGGAGGACGTGGGCCTCTGGTAGTTTGGATCCCTTCAGCCCCATGGCGACATGGAGAGGGAGACGGTCAACACAAGTGGGAAAGGCACATCTTCCTCTTACAGTACTCTTTTGAGTCAGGTGTTTGCTTAGTGTGTGGCCTGGAGTTTAATAGATGAGCCATTAGGTCCATGCAGACTGTAACTCAGGGGCCACTGATAAGGCCACACACCAGGGGGCAAAGTTTGCGCCAACCAGAGGTGATCCCTTGTTTATTTACCCTCTGTAATTAGAGATATGTAAAGTTTTTATTGCATTTTATGCAATGGCAGTGTGCTAATCTTGCCTTGCATGGGTTATAAAAGGTTATCGAAAGGATTTTACTGGCTTTTTTTCCAATTGTATACACAAACAAACACTGGAACTATGCACACAAGTCTGAAAACTCAACACTCTTAGATTCAAAGACTCCAGACTGCTGAACTCCACGAACAATTCTGCTTTTTTCACTTAAATAAAGTTTCTAAATCACATTTTTGCAAGACTCCCAACAGCCTCACCAATTGGTCCCCCTCACTTCTCACTGGTTCAAACTCAATTGGCAAAACTCTTCAATAACATGTCAGAGCAGGCCTATAATTCCCCTTTCCCACTGATCAAAAACGCCTCAACCTGCTAAGATCAGTGTGCAGTGGGAATGTGTACACTCGGCATTTACACCCGGGTCAGTAAACCCTGCATATTTTTGAAAACATAATAAGAATGAATGTAAAAAGGAGTCATTTGCTTTATTATAATGGAACCTGGAGCCTTGGATGTATTATTACACACGAGATAAACAATCATTGGTCTTAAAATGCTTTTAATTCTAATCACATATTTAATAATGGATCACACTTGTTCCACAACACAATCAAGAATTCACCTGCCAAATAAATAAATGCAGTTTCTTGCAGAACAAGAGTTAATACAGAAAATAATATGTTTTAAGCCTTTAAGTTCATTTCAACATACATTTCCAACAGTCCACACAGTCCACACAGTCAAATGTGAAGTGTCAAGTGGATGTTGTTTCCCTCAGATGCACCACAACTTTCCCCAAACCTCAAACTGAGCCGAACCCTTCAGACGTTCTGGACAAACATTCAGTAAATAGAAATTATTCTATTATTAATTATTATAATATTACATTATTATAAATACAAAAGATACATTCAATTTTAAGACATTTGTTTGTGCTGTGCTGTTACAAACATTGAATAAATTAATTCTAAAAAAAGAGCACTGTCAAATAAAAAGGAAGGGAAAATCAATGAAGGTTGGTCAGCCATCGGAAGGATGCAGTTTTCACCTTGACAAAGTGGCCATAGTGCGATGTGTTGACAAACCACACTCGTTTCTTTAAATAGCAGCGGTATGCGAGCCAACTCAACCCAAGCTCCCTTCTTTCATTCGATCTACTCCACATTATTCTGAAGAAAACAGACGTGATACCTCAAAACCAGGTTGAAAACAAGACCATAGGAGCACGTTTCCAAAGAAAACACATTATCTCAGTGCGCATGACGCACGGCTCTCTTCATCTCCTGTCATCAGCTTCCTCTCATGCAGTCTGACACTGAATTATTAATGTCTCCTGAAGACTAAATGAATGAATTTCAGTGATCAGTCCAGCCATCGCTTCCATGTCGCTGAGATGATTTAAATCCACCTTGCTTCCACGCCTTGCAGCGTGGATGCGACATGGAGACTCACCAAACTCCAACCAGCTGCATCCTGCTGCTCGGAAGACACCAAAGCTTTAAGGACGCATGTAATGCATCTGGTCACGTCGTGCGCGACTTAATTCAATCGATGAATTGGTTTGCATTTCATCTGAAGATTTCAATTTCTGCATCAGGATCTGCTCCATTTCTCTCCCGGCTTCACCCACACGCCTCCGGTTGGGTTATCCATCACGTACACCAGCCCCCCGGAGTCACGGCGGCTTTGGGGCCAAGAATGCTGTGCTGACTTCTCCAGTGACCGGGTGGAAGAGTGAAGACAGGTCGGCTGACTGGACACTCTCTTCTGAATGCGCACAACGGAGGCTGGAGTGGAACATGCGTCCGTTTTCTGACACATTTCCATTGAGCCAGCGCGCTGGAAGATCACCCGCGCCTCCATGGTGGATTTGGAGCCTTGATGTCCCATAATGTGGCTTTCACAATTCAAAAAACTTTAAAGTATCCTAAGGAAAAACAAAACAAAGTCGTTAGATTCTTGGTTGTTTCTGTGTTGTTGGCTCAATGACAAGTTTCTTCCTCTGCTGCCTGCGCGCACTCGTCTCACTTATAAAGTGCCAAAACCAGTTTAAAATGGGGCAAAGAGTTCCCGCAAACCTGAAGTGTGACGCAGTCGAGTGCGTGCGCGTTATGGTTATAGAAGCCTGAATGTTGTAACACGGGTCTTGGCATTTGGATCAGATCTATTCTGAGTCCCTCCACCTGGCACAACCCGTCACTTAACTTGGCATCATGTAGCGCTTCCGAGCTGTCCGCGCCCCCTCCTGAAGGCTGCAGCCGGGACGACAGCGCAGAGTTATGACACGGAGTACACGGACCGTCTGAGACATCCCAGAAACTCTCAGAGGACGTCACAACCTCGCTCTGATCTCATCGACTCATTTTCTTGTGTGATTATTGTTCGCTAAATGATTTACAACAAACAGGTTCATGAGAAGCGATTCAAATTCCTGGAGATGATAGAAAGGCATAAGAAGGGCAGAACACTCGTCATTGCTTACTCATTGCCTCTGCATCTGTTCTTGTTGCGCCCTTGAGCAAGGCACTCCAAACTCAGCTGCCTCAGGGAGCCAGAAGCAATGTGTGAGTGTGTGAAGGCGCTCAAATTAATGGAGAGTCAGTGGTGGAAAATAGATTTACACTGAGGAAAACAAAAATCTCAGAACTAAGTACAGAAAATATCATATTTTATGGAAGCCCACAGGGCACTTCATTAAAATGATAACGCAAACATGAAGATTAAAATGCAGTTTATTTGTTTATTTCGGGCATGTCAGTTAGATCAATCATCATCACACATCATCTTAGTTTTAATCGTACAATACACATGGCCTAAAGGGAAAGCGGAAGAAGCAAAAGCTCATCTAGTCGCGCCCCCGTTACCCACAGAATACATTATTTTCATCATACTATTTTTCTTATGACATTTTGACATAACATGTTTCAACAGCAGGTAGCAATCAGAGCTGCAGTCTAGCTCTAGACGGTCAAACAGACTACGTGTGTGTCTGCACATGTGTCCATATTAGTCCGTCATGAGTGAACAACAGTCTCGACTTGTTGCCTGGCGTGTCACAAAGTGGTCCAATCGACAGAGATCATTTCAGTGATTTGATTATTAACTGGGATGGTGTGAGAGCCCGTTTCTGCCTTTTTTTTTGGTCTTTAATCATCCATCTCTTCTGCAGCTTTCGCAGCGCTTAGCTTCGCCATGTCCTCTCGATTTGTGGCCACGTCCGCTCGCATCCTTGCCACGTACTCGCGAATTGCGGAGATGTCAGAGCGCATCCCAACCACAGCGCTCCGAGCCGTGGCGTTGTCCGCCCTCGCACTGGTCTGCTCGGCGGCGATCTTTCTCAGCTTCCGATGTTGCATGAACATGCCACATCCCAAGAAGAGCATTCCGATTGTCATGAACGTGAATATGTACACATCCTCAACATCCTCTATATCCAGTGCGGCAAGGCACAAGACTCTCCACTTTTCCCATCCATCCAGGATGTAGCCGGCCATGAAGGTCCCGTCCGGGCATGTAGGTTCGCCAGAACCCGCACGCCTGGTTGAGAACAGTCTGTCAATCGCATTCAGTGACCAGCTTGGCAACTCCATCGTGGACCAATTGATTCTCCTTAGTGTCTCGATTTACAGGAGTCGGCTGAATACTTCACAGGAGTTGACATTTGTGCTTTTCAGTGTCAGCTATTGTTTGGGTACAATTGGTTCTTGTTTTTTCTCCCATGCCGTCTCAACACAGTGTCTGCTGATACCTGCCTCTGACCTTTATCAACCTCTCTTCCTTGGTCATTCTGTAACGATTAATAGTCATATTTACATACTTCTTTTTGAAGACACTCAGTTTTACTGATTTTTTTGACCTCTTCATCTAGATCACTCCACTGTCTGACACCCGTGACCGCCATGGTAAAGGATTTTAATGTAGTTCGTACCTTTCTCTGCCTGAAAATCATGTTCCCTCTCAGATTGTGTCCCTCCTCTCTGTTTAGGAATAGTATTTGTAGGTTGTGAGGGAGGCTTTTGTTGGCAGCCTTGTACATCATCTGTACTGTGCGGTAGTTTATTAAATCATATCATTTGAGTATTTTTGATTTGATATATAATTGACTGGTATGTTCCCTGTAATTGGCATAATGTAGAATTCTCAAAGCTCTTTTTTGGAGTATTAGCAGGGGATGCGTGTTGCCTTTATAAGTGTGTCCCCAAACCTCTGTACAGTATTGTAGGTGTGGAGAGACTAGTGCGCAATACAGCAGATAAAGTGCTTTCTGATTTAGTAGTTTTTGTGCCTTCCAAAGTATGGACACACTCCTGGCCAGCTTACTTTTTAAGTGTCTTATGTGTGGCTTCCGACTTCTATCTAGTTTTCTCTAGATTTAGTGATAGTTTATTGACGCTTGGCCATTTCATTATTGACTGTTTCCACTAATTGGTTCAAGTCATCCCCAGAACAGAAAATATTAGCATCATCTGCGAATAATATTAATTTCAGAATATTGGATACTTTGCATTGTCATTTATATATAGTATAAACAGCTTTGGGCCCAGAACTGACCCCTGTGGGACCCCACAAACTATGTCCAAGCAAGTTGATGTGTTATCACCCATTTTAACATATTGGGATCTCTTAGCTCTTGACCCATTCCAGCACTATACCTCTAATACCATATCTCTCCAGTTTAGCTACCAAAATAGCATGGTTAATGGTGTCAAATGCTTTTTTCAGATCTATGAAAATTCCTATTGAATGTAGTTTTTGGTCAACAGCATCAGTAATGATTTCCACAGACTCAGTTAAAGCTAGAGCAGTCGAGTGGTTTCTTCTGAATCCATATTGGCTATCGTATAGCAGATTGTGTTTGTTGACGAAGTTGTCTAGCCTATTGTTAAATCGCTTCTCTAGAATTTTTGACAGTTGTGGCACTATTGAGACTGGTCTGTAATTAGTAAATTCGTGTATGTCACCTTTCTTGAACAATGGCACAACTTTTGCAACTTTCATTTTGGTGGGAAATGTCCCAGTTTGAAATGACAGGTTGCAGATATATGTTAGAGGTGAAATGATTCCATCTAATACTTTCTTAATTAGCTTCATGTCGAGGTCATTGACATCAGTGGATGTTTTTGCTACGCATTTGTTGACCAGGTGTCTAATCTCTATGTCCTTCACTGGTGTGAGAAACATTGTGCTGGGATTTCTGCCTCTGTCCTTATCAAAGTGTTCCCATGCAGTGTAGGGATGAGTCAGGAATGTCCTTGGCTAGACTGTTTGTATCTCGTTTCTGACTGGTCCGTCCTTAATTTTATGTACTGTCTGTACAGGGTGTTTTTCTTCCTGCAGGCATTTAGCAATGTTTTTGTTAGCCATGGTTTCCCCTCCTTGTTCTGATTTGTGTGTCTTTTTTTCACAGGACAGTGTCTGTTATACAGCGTTTTAATTATTTGCAAAAAGGAATCATATGCACCATTCACATCTGTTTCATTGTAAACATTGTTCCAGTTTTGCCTCAGTAGTTCATTTTTCAGTGAACTACTGGGGGGCTGTTTGAGATTTAACCTACATTGACTTAACCTGCCCCAGTGGTCCAATGAAATAAGCAGAACAGCGCTCCCCAGTGTAATGCATTTGCACCTACGTTTCCTCACAGTATTTGGGGGACAAAATGACAATGAAAAAGCAATTTTATGAGAATTTGAAGGTGAAAATGATAATGGAATTCAACATTTAATTTAAAAAAAGACTTTACTGCTCCAAAGTGGACAATAATCAAATTTAAATTCAAATTGGAAAATTAAACTGTAACATTATCAATGCAGCAATCAATTTGCAATGCAGCATTGTTTAAGTCAATTAAAATGATATTGTTTTTGTTTTCATTCAAAAATGTAAATGAAAACAGGACTTGAAATTTAATATTCAAAGACTTAACCTCCTTCAAAGCGGACAATATTCAAATAAAATAACAAAAGTCTGCACCAAGCTTCTTTCTCCCACGGTAAACACTGCTCCTGAAACGCCTCCTCAGTAGTCCCCCCTTCAACTCTGTGACTTTACAGAGACCTTAAAGAGACAGGAACTGAAACAGAGCGTCTCAGACAGAGAGGAAATACAGTGCCGCTGAACTGGACAGTATGAGAAAAGTGATGTGTTTTTTGAGCATTAAAGCATGTAGACCTATTCTAGTAGTAACCCAAAATACAACTATGAAACTGAAAATAAGCATAATGTCTCCTTTAAACTGCTCTAAAGTGGTCAAAATTCAATTTGAAGGGACCCTCGACAACGAGTTGGTGTGTTTGGTAGTGACTGAGCTGCTGCGGTGATCATGCTGCAGTCAGAATGAAAAGTCAGGCCTTACGAGATAATAAAGACTGAAGGGAGAAACACATTTAAGATGAAAGAGTTTGTTTAATACTGATAGTTTACATAGAGTTTTTACACTTTTTTTTTTTTTTTTTTTTACACTGAGCATCAGCTCAACATGTGTGAATAATCGTGGACTGCTCCTCAAACCAAAGTGATGTGTATCTAATGTATTGTAAACTTCTGCTCATGTACAGAAGGACAAAAAAAAAAAATGTATATACTGATTTGGCAAATCTGCCAGACACATCCAAGAACGTAATAATAAATAAGGCATTAGGTAAACTGTTAAATAAAAAAAAAGGCTTCTGTCGACTGATGCAAAGATCATGAAACACAG
This sequence comes from Pagrus pagrus, assembly GCF_965226575.1. NCBI lineage: Eukaryota > Metazoa > Chordata > Actinopteri > Spariformes > Sparidae > Pagrus > Pagrus pagrus. Next base: position 8,768,304 of record NC_140196.1, on the reverse strand, counting down.
TGGTAAAAAGTAGTTGAACTCAAAACAGTAGTAAATCAAGTATGCTAGCGCAACGCTCCTCGACAGGTTGTTGCTGTCATTGACACCAGTCGTATTGCTTCACGAGCAGATCACATAACTAGCTACTAGCGTTCAGGCTGCGGCTGTACAGTTGTGTCATCTCATAGTTTCTCACGGCAGCAGCTGTTGCACATCCCATTTCGTGTGCTTCCCGGGTCAAAGGCAGCCACCAGTGCGTCCATGGATACGTACTGTACTGTATGTACTCTGTTCATGAACATGGACAGTGCCAAAGCTCGTGCCCTGACAAAGATGGCGTACATTAACTCTGATGGGGACAGCTTCCATAAAAACTGCAGAACCGAGAGGTGAAGGTCAGGAACTAAATCAGGCTCTACATACGTTAAAACCTTTGTGTGTTACTGAGGATATACAGAGTTTACATCGGCTGATATGCAAGGATTCACCGTTCCAAAAAATAAACATCTGAAAAGTGCAGTTTTTTCATACGTGTTTGCGTGTGTGTGTGTGTGCATGTGTTGTATGTTAAAGTGAAACTCCACTTGAAAATCTATCTTCTGAGTATCACTAACCACCTAAACACTAAACACTACACTACCCGAGACTAACTACACTAAACTTGGCTGTAAAGCTTTGCAGTTTCATCCTCCAAGGACGAGAGTGTCTGCAGTCAGTTTGGATGATGGTGACGAAGGATTCTTTACATTTGAAGAAAAATGAATAGAAGCTTTCGAAAGCTAGTTATCCTGAACAAATGTGCTCAAATCAACATTTATCCTACATTTAGCAATGTATCGTCACTTTGTTTATTTTACCAGATGTTTATATTAACTTTTATCGCTTTTTATCACATTATTTCATTTGAGACATCAACAGATTTTTGGTTTAAATTAGTGATTATTGAGGTAAAGTATCAGCTTCTGATAAAAATCAAGCATCTTTCAAGGAGTGCATCCGAATTCCAGCTTCTTCCTAACTTTGAAAACAGCTCAAACTGAACATTTTCCAAACTTTTAAGCATCTGTACAAACCCTGTGCGCTACTTTTTTCTTCCTCTGTCACGACTGCTCGCTTTTAGATTAAAACCAGCTGATGACTGCAGCAGATAATGAAACTACAAATGTTTAACAGCTCTCTCTCTCTCTCTGCAGGAAGTGATTGTTTGATACTCAAAATACAGATTTTAACTGGAGCGTTGCCTCATGTTTAATAAAAGGTATGGATCCACTGGAGTCTTTTCATATTTGACACAATTTTCCAGGTCAAAGATGTAACAGATGCATGTACAATACTTGGGATTATCATCAAAATGCAGCAAGCAGGGTGGAGTTTTTTTTTTTTTTTCTTTTTCTCCGCGAATGCGTTTTCAGTAGCTTCCTGTAGTTGCACAGTAATTCTTGAGTAGGCACTAGTTGAAGCCTCCTCTGAAGAAGCCTCCAGTGGAGCTGTACCATTCGCGTGCATGTACAGTAAACAGTAGTAAATCAGTCACAGTCTAATGTGTGCTGGTTGAGAGAAAATCCCCTGTTTGCTTTGTGTGTCTTGTGTTTTTGTCTCTCATTTCAGTATTTTAATGCATTCATCGGATGATTATGAGATCTGTGGTTTGTTTGAATGCCCTTATCTCAATCAGAAACCTACAAACCAAACAAAACCCTTTTTTTTTTTTTAACATGTTGTTGCATGTGTGTGTCTGCATGTGTGTGCACTTATCAACAGTACATTTCTCAGTGTCCAAACTTTAACTTCCTCCAGTCCTGCTGTCGTGTCACCCTTTCTGCTCCATCAGAAAGATGGGGAAAAATCAACATTGATCACAATGTGAGCTCTAAACCTACCCCTGACCTACTCCCCGCCCTTGCTACTCCCCCCAGCTCCGCTTTTAAACTTCACCACCATGACGGTGATGTTGTCGGGGCAGCCGCGGTAGAAAGACTGGAGGACGATGCTCTTGGCGCCGAAGTGAGGCTCGTCCAGACGCTCGCGGACGAACCGGACGGCCTCCTCGTTGCTGAAAGCGTCCCACAAGCCGTCGGATGCCAGGATCATGAACTCTGGCTGAAGTTTGTCCAGGTCGAAGGTCATGATGTCAGGGTCGGGGATGACTACGTTGAGGTTCTTCAGCGGGTAGTCTCCAAGAGAGCGGGACATGGCCAGGATCCCCTGGACTCTCCAGGATCCGTTAAAACTGATGAAACCTCCTGGAAGTGAAGAAATAAGGATGAAACAGTTCAGTCTGATGATCGGTAGTTGTTAACACACTGTGTATCTGTCAAAAGCATGGGCTCACCTGTGAAAATCCTTTAATCACATATCTTAGGTTTCACATTCTGACTCTCTGCTTTGTTTAACACAATGCTGTTCCCTGAGTACACCAACAGATGGCAGCCAAACTCAACAGCATGAGAGTGGGGCACAGGTACAGTCAGCATGAGCCTGTTTCCCTCATCGTGTACAGTACCTGCCCTCTTGATCCTCTTGCGCTCTTTGAGCTGATACGGCTTGTGGTCATGCGACAGCGCAACAGCGTTCCCATCTTTGTCGCACAACACGCCGCGGGAGTCTCCGACGTTGGCCACTGTGAGCTCTCTGTCCGACAGCAGCGCCATAAGACATGTCGTTCCTGCAGGGGAGATCGACAGAGAAAGAGGAAACAGCTGAGGAAGCGGTTAGAGAAGTTCCTACAAATGTCTGTAACAACCCTGAATCAGATCTTGCGGGTTTACTATATTCATGTCTTTAATATTCAGAATTGACTACGGCTGTCCCCGGACAAATCAACAATGAAAAAGGATAGGCCAAACAAAACGGAGAGGAAAAGCTGTTTCTGGAGCTGGACGTATCAGATGCCACCAACTGATCAATCTGGACCGTGGCTCTGAATTTCACAGCAGTGCAGAGAGTATCTACTACACCATATTATACTGCAGTGTGCAGCAGCATAATGTTACGGCACAGCAGTCTCGCTCAGAAGCTTTGTGCAGAGAGGATGTTGTACAGGGAATGGTGAGATTTTTATTTGACAGCAGAGAGTAGAGCACGGAAACACGCAAATGTTGAGTTATCGATTAAAACCGTGTGCGCCAAAACATGTCTGGTAACACTGTAAAACATTTGTGTGTATGCTACAGTTATGTGGCTTAGATTTCAGGATGTATTTTCACTATACATCTCCCAAAAACACTCATCTAGCTTCTCCGTGCAAGTTAAAAAGTCAAATTTTCTTCCTATCCTCCCTCTGTTGGGTCATAAACTGTCCCCCCACCACACACACACACACACACACACACACACACACACACACACGTATACATCCACTTCCCACCGCTCTCCTCCCCCTCCTGACCTGCTTCATCGTGGTTGGCGGAGAGCTTGTCCAGCATCTCACGATCCACGGTCAGGATGCGCTGCTCGAGGATGCTGGCGTACGAGTGAGCGCTCTCTCTCTTCTCTCTCTCAAACGCCTGCAGCTGCTGCCTCAGGGTTTCTGGCAGGTGGGCCTTCACATAGTCAGCTGCAGCCTGCAGAGAGGGAGGGGGATTAGACAGAGGAAGGTGGATGAGACAGAGCACAGAGCTGTGTTGGTATCGATTTAAACTCAGTTTAGAGGCTCAGAAATATCAAGCTGCACTCTCTTCTAAAGCTTGTTTAAAGGCCCCATAACCCTCATAACCCCCATAACTTTCATTTTGGGTGTGTTCTAGGAAATGTTTACATGCTTTAATGTTCAAAAAAGCACAGTTTTGTCACACTGTTCATTGCCTCAGCACCTGTATCCCCACTCTTATGTCTGATCACTTAATTTTAGTGCCTGTGTCCCGAAAAGCTCAGTCTGCCCTGATAGGTCAGCTGTCACAGGCCCGAGCAGGCACCGGCCACCGTGTTTCTGCAGGCTTGTTTTTGCAAACAGGTCTACAGCTTTGATGTATAGTGAACCAAACATTAAAATGGCACATAAGTGTGTTCCCACAGAAGTGATGTGTTGTTGTTTTTTTATTAATAACGACCAGAAATCTGTTTCTCAACCCACTGTGATGTGTAAACACCTGGCAGCAGATGCTTGTTTATTGTGCAACACCAACTGAAGTGACACACAACCTCAGTTGCAAGCTCTGACTTGAGTCCACAGCGACAACAACGTGCCAGATTATCACATAAAGCCTAAAGCTTCGCTAATTCTTGTATTAAAACTGGATTAACTGACTATTAAAAGGTGTCTCGGTACTGACAAACCCACAGAACAGTCGGCGCCTTACTAACTGTTTGGGGTTGGATCACTCTCACTCTCGCTCGTCAGCTGTGCTTTGGGCCGCAGTGGGCAGAGACTTTCCTGAGGGGTTAGTGGAGACTAAAAGGAAGGTAAACATTTTCAAAAACACCCGAATGTTGCTTATCCTAGATGTGTAAAATAAGCAACCCTTTGATAACACGTTCATTACAGCAGCCAAGGTGCATGTCTTTGCTATTTATATGTCAATATGTTGTGCTTAGGGCTAGTTCTGCTGCCCCCAACAGCCTAAAAAAACCTCAATAAATACTGCTTTATAGAAACAGTTATTTTTGGTGCCTGCACTAAATGTAAACGAAACATGTTCTGAGTAATCTTCCTCACTTTGACAGGTCACCAGCATGGGATAAATACTAACGTGAAGTTGCTGCTACTTATAATCTTCGCCTCCTGTAGTTGCCAGGTAATTTGGCTCTATGGGACTCTAATTTGGAGGAGTGCTTTCTTCGCTTCATACAGCAGGTGCTCTGCGCTGAATTATTGAACAACCTCCTCATCCACCAACCCACTTGCCCTCCTCCTCCTCCTCCTCTTCCTCCTCCTACATTTACTTATCTGCTTCTTCCCTCATTTTCTCTGCCAAGATTTCCATTATGCTAATGCTGTCGAATCAAATCTGAAACGGGACGATTTTATACCATCTTAATGCACCGGTTACAGAGTGCACAGACTCCATATTTCATCATATCTTATATCACGCGCTGCGCCGTTTGCGCTTTCTGATGCTCTGATGTGCTGCAGGACAAGTGTGACACCTCGTGTGAATCATGGAAACGATCATGCATTTTTTTGTTTTAATCAATGCCGACTAAAGTACAGCCAAACACACGAACAAGAGGTGCAACAGTGCGTCTTCAAACCTCTCTGCTACATTATTCAGGCACGACTAAAACCTGCGTGTTTCCATCGATCTAGTGGTCAAGATCAGATTGAGATATTCCAAATAATCAGTGGAGTGAAACCATCTCTTTCTGCAGCACCCCACCCTCCCTCCCTTTCCTTTTTGCTGGACAAGTGCACGCATTCATTTATTTAATTGGAGAGAGAGGCACTCCTGCTGCAAGTGTAAATTTCCATTTGTCGTAAACAGCTGAAAATGCCAGCACCGGCACAGTTACAACCTTCATAAATGTATCAAATACTTTGACGGTTTAATGAGCGAATGTGACGTGTTGGCTCACCCTTATTAAAAGTTCATTAATCTGAATCTCTTTTTGCTCTTTTGTTAAATCCTGCTTGCCCGTCGAGTCAGTGTGGGACTATACATTTCATTTTATACAGTAAAGTAGTGAGCGAGCCTTTTAAAGTTCCTGCTTCAGCAGCAAATGGTCTCAGTAAATCATGTTAAAAGAGGAGCAGCAGCTTGTGCTGACTTTACTAATTCTGGGCCATAACTCGCTGGCTTGATATAAAATACAAAAAAAAAAAAAAGAGAGAGAGAGAAAGGAAGAAAAAAAGAGAAAAAAGCCATTGACGTGTTTGAGAAATATCCTGCATATTTTCAGAGCTAGAACACACTGCACTGCCAGAGACGGCCTGCTCTATCTGGACATATTTGGTTTGGCAGCATTGCTTCATTTAATAGTGCATGTGTGTGTGCGTGTGTGTGTGTGTGTGTGTGTGTGTGTGCTTACAGTCGTGCCAGATTGCAGAAAAATGCACGGGCAAATAAATCTTCAAGGGTATCCCCACATGTAGCTCTTTTTCCCCCAACAACATCATTAGCATGGAGAGAAGGTAAACACGGCTTTCACCGAAATGAGCCTTCAGATCAGAATCATGTCACTGATTTAAACTGAACATGAGGTCTGTGCGACCCTGTAATGTCACTGTCAGAGTGACCCGTTTCTCTTTTTTTTTGTCTAAAATTTAAACTAGATTGTGATGGAAGGGTAAACTGATGTGAAGTATAAGTGAAAGAATATAAGAGAAGGCAAATATTTGCATGGATACAAATTTGCCTAAATGAGGAAAGGGAGGAAGAGGGAGACGTGCGGACGACAGGAAGGATAAATATTTGTTTACGGGACAGGAATAGACAGAGTGATCCTGATGGTTAAACACCCCGTCCTCTCTGTTAGTTGTCTCCCTCTCTGTGACTGAACGCAACCCAGCTAATCTTTTTTAAAGAGAGAACACAGTGTTTTTTATGGCTCCAAATGTAATAAAATGCAGATGCACAGCGTGTCAGACAAGGACCTGAGTGTTTGGCTGCGACGTGATGGAAACTTTTGGTTTGAGAGACGGAGCTCGTGGCTGCGATTGCAACTGATTTGATTTCCATATTTAGGCCAAAAGTTTAAGGGGGGAAAAAAATCAAAAACACATATTTTTCCGATTACCTGTAGTGCTATTAATCCGTCCAGGTTGTTTTGGTGTGAGCTGCTGAGCTCTGGAGATAACGGCAGTAGAGTTGTCTGCCTTTGATTGAATGTAACGGCACTCAAAGTCCCCAAAAAAGTGTGTTTTAACCGAACTGGATTCAAATTAGAAACAAACACCTTGTCCAACTTCAACCGCAGAGACTTCCTTTACTCAGGACTAACACGTCTCCTGTGGCCTAAGAAACTTAAAGCAAAAAAAATACCAAAACTTCACTTCTCTCAAATGTGAAATTTGACATAATTAACTAAATATCTTCTGGTTTTGGGTTGCTGGTCAGACTTAACACACAAGTTGCAGATGTGACCTTGAGATCTGGCAAGTTGTCGCAGACAAGTTAAAACTATTCTCTGACATTTTACGAGGCATCGATAGATTAATAGAGGAAATAACTGGCTGTACAGTCTTCCTTCCAAACAGTGACGACACGCTACACATCCCTACACGTTTAAAAGTGGAAACAATCACACCTTCTCTTGTATAAGTCACAAGAAAAAAACGTTTTCTCATGATGTATACCGGCATCTTTAAGTGAAACACAGTGGAAACCTCTGGGGAGGACAGATGGCGTCCAGGACACATGGTCTGAAGCCAGCCATGAGAAACCAGTGACCCTTGACAACACAGGGAGTGGAGACACACACACACATCACTAACCCCCAAGCTCTTTGTGATGAAGCCCAAGTTAACTCCCTGATTGGCAGCGGGGAAGGAGGAGGTGTTGGCACAAAAGAGTACAATGATGGAGAGAGGAGGAGGAGGAGGAGGAGGAGGGTTGTGTTTGACAATGGGATGAGAATAAAGTTACTTTTCTATCTTATAATTTCATGTTTTTAAGTGATGTTGGAGCTTTTTGAGTAGTGTCACCCCCCTAAATTTAAAAAAAAAAAACTTCCTGTGTGCTCTGAATCACAATGATGCTGCCCCCCCTGTGCTGCAGCAGCTTTCTTGGAGTCGGGACAAACGCATTCTGCTTAAAATCTGGCTCACACCCTTCTCCCTCCCCAGCCTACCTCTCCACCGTGGCCGTCAAAGATCCCGAATATGGACGGGTGGCTCTTGTTGGCGATGTCGGTGAGCACCTCGAAGCGGTCCTCCATGTGATCTCTCCTCCCCTGGATGGAGTACACGGCTACGTTGTTGTTCTTGAAGTCCCAGGTTTTGGAGAACTCCGCATCCAGGATACTGAGGCCTCCAAGCCGGTCATTCTGCATCATCTCCGCCACTTTCCCTTTCACCATCTTCACGGCGTCCCGGCTGGACTTGACGATGGTTTTCACCTCGTCGGTGTGAAAGAAATAGCTCCACAGCGCCAGACTGATGCACAACAGGAACAATGTCTCAGGCCTGAGGAGAAAATAACGCATGATCCGACCCAGAAGAGACAGGAGCGTCATTGTGTCTCCTATCATCACACGCAACCGAGCTGCAGTCTGTCTCTCTCTCTTTTCTGCACAGTTCACTCCATCCGCTCAGCGGACACTATATGGAAATCGATTCACTACAAACGATGGCTGACAAAGACTGCATTTCAACCTTTAAAGTGCATTTCGACCTTTAAGGAGCTCCTCGGGAGGCCTGTCTTCTCTATTCGGACCGCATTTACGCGCAGTGCGCCGCGGCTGGCTGCCAGACACCGGGCCGGGAGACGCAGGACAAAAGCGGACAGGCCACCTTCATTGACTCCGATGTCTCGGTCCTACCCTCGGCTCTCTGAACAGCTGCAAGAGGATCCTCCGAGTCGAGCCGATCTCCCACAGCCCATTGTTGGATGACGGATTTTTTTTGGGTTAGACCCACCCCGGAGAGAGTCATGGGAGTCAGCGGAGGAGGTCGACGATGTGACTTGGAGGTGTCCTCCGTTTTTTTTTTCCCCTCCTCGTTTCTTCCCTCGGTTATGTGTCTATTCAGTCTCCGCAACAACATTACATTTTTCACACACACACCCCTCCATTTTTTGAGCCGTGTCAAAGCACCGCGATGGAGCAGGGGATGAAACAGGAAGTGAAGTGTGGTTAGCTGAATAAAGCCCAACATTAACATGAGCCGTCCACATGTGCTCCATACATGTTTCTAAAAGAGTGGGTTTTATTTTGAAAGTCTGCAGCGGAAGTGTGTCGTGATCATAGATGTTTGACAGCAGGGGCTCTTATTCTTTAAACATAGTGGGCGCTGACACGAGTGCGCAGCTGCAAACTCCTGCGATGGATGAACAAAACATGGGACCGATGACGGTGGCTGCGGCATCAAGTGATGATGTCATCGAGTATCATATGACATCATCATCACGTCACACTTAAACATGATTAAAGTGTTTTGACTAGTTGTTGAACACTCCTGCTCTTACCGACTGTAAAACAGCAAAGGTCAACTTTATTAGATTTGTGTTATTATTATGAATTATTTAGGATTTTTATATTATTATCATTATAATTATTAAATTTTCAGCTCATTGCGTTGATTTATTTTGTTTCCATTACTTATTTTTTCATATTTATGCACTATTTTGTTGTTATCAGCTCTTCTGTATTCAGTTGTTTGTGCCTCATATATTTACTTTTTGTTGTTGTGTGATTAAGCTCAATAGAGCTGAAATAATAATAATAAAATAATCTTATTACATCTAAATACAGTTTCACTCCATATTATCTACCTTTTTTTATGCCTAAACAAACAAAATAAACAAACGCTTTGTTTTCTTGATTAGACTGAATAAAAAAACTGACCCTAAATGTCATACTGTTTTACTTTGTTTATATGTGGCGGACCCTGCCACCTTTCTAGCTTCAAACAGTGTTCTGGGGACCTTATTATCCTCTGAGAACAGCTTGTTTATTCAGTTAGGGAAAAAATAAATATTACCGAGTTTGTATTATTACCTCATTAGTATTGTCAATATTAAAATTCTGAGTTTGATTTTCTTCCCCAAAACGTCATAGCGCCCCTTTAAGACCTTTAATGATTAAATGAACATTCATCAATGAATAGAATATTATGGAATCCATTGTCCCAATTCATGCAACAACATTTAAATTCAAATTAAGTGCCATGACACAATAATAACTAATTATGGATTATAATACACGCTATTATTGCCCAATAATTATTGTGATAAAAGGCCTTTGTTCAGATGTTGGTTACAACAGTAATTGCATTGAGCAAACACTGCCACCTGGTGGCTTTATGGAGTAACAAACCTCTATCTTTTACAGTTAGCTCATGTGTTCAGGAAGTTTAGTTGGGAGATCAAGATCTCTTTTACAAGAGAGACCTGAGGAAAAATTAAGTGTATAGTCATCACACACAGATACAATGATTAAAACAGTCACAAACATTATTATAAACTTGATTAAGCACAACATTAAAGTCCTGCAGACGACTTAGTGGCTTTAACCTCAGTTTGTTTTGCGTAAGATGTAAAGTACTGGAAACCAGTCTTAACCAGCTCAGAGTTGTTGGTGATCTGAACTGATTTTAATTGAATAAAAAACACTTTTGTATAATCATTTAGTTGTTTGTTTGTTTGACAGGGATGATGCACAGCTTCTTAGCTGTAGCAGAGTTAGCTAAAAGCTCATTTACATCTGCGGTCCCTCAGGAGGAGACAGAGACATCTCTGTTAAGAAAATAAAACATTACAGTATAAATACCCAAATAAATGGGTAATGAATCAAATGGCACTGCAGTGTAGACATTGTGTTGGGTAATGTTTTTTTTCATCAAAATCCATGCATTACTCCCTAAAAATTAAATAAACGGAAATGTGAAAGAAACAAAGAAACAAACAAAAAAACACCCTATCTTGCAATGTTAAAAAAAGCGAGAAAAAAATCTTGGATCTGTACCAAAAGTTAACGTGGTCTATTCTGGGCCGAGACCCATCCTCCATCTAAGTTTTATGGAAATCCGTTTGTTAGTTTTTCTGTAATCCTGCTGACAAACCAACCAACAAACAAACAGACATAGGTGAAAATATAACCTAATAAAGCAGCATACACTCGATTTGCCAGGATATATTCAGAATATATCTTCGGCGAGACAATTGCAGATGTCCGTGGTGACCTTCTCTACCTTTCTGCTGTGTCGACCTTGTGCTCTTTTGAGTTGTTTATCTCTTATTTTATATCAGTATGAACGAGGAACCACTCAGAGTTCATGTCAGAGGCTGAACAACACCCAACACACACTCTGAGACACGTAGCGCTCGGTTCAGTGGGGCCATGCTTCCGTGAGGTTTACTGGGTTTACTGGGCTCTTTGGGTTGGTCAGATCAAGGAAACGTCGGATCAATGTTGTCTCGCCGTCGTTTTTTGGGACACTGATATCTCTCCCACCGGATCCATTTTCTGCTTTGAGGTCCTGCCAAACGGTGTGGTCACTACAGGGGCGTTTCATTCGGTAGCTCTCATATGAGACGTGATTCATTACCAACAATGTGTGAGCTTGTTGTGTGTTCATACTGTCTGCGTGTACACATGTTCTGGAAATGTGTGTCTTTGTGTGAAACTTTATATTTCTGCTGTTTGTGTACAAAGCGAGCAACACTTTAGCAGCGTGTGTCCTCTTGGGGGCTGAAATCATATCCCATATCACAAAGAATAAAGTCTTGCCTTGTATGCAACCTGCTTTATTTCATATCCCTCAGGAGTCATGTAATCTGTTCCTGCCAGCCCACCTACCTCCTAATAACCTTGGTGTTTTCAGTCCCTTGTTCTCTCAATGCTACCGGGGCAATATAAGGAAGGAGGCAGCCTGCATCCGTCACTAGTTTGAGGGGATGGAGTGAAGAGTCAACACCATCTACAGCAGCAGGTAAGACGATGCACTTGTTGCTTTGTTACACATCTGAAACGCACCGTGTTTCAGCAGAGAAGACGTTTCCAAAGTGCTGCACCTGTTTTTTCGTTTACTTTCTTCAAACCCTTACAGGTAATTGTGTCGCGTCCTCAGTATGGCATCAGTTCGCCTTGTCTTCCTGACCACCCTCCTCGTGGTAACGATGGCCGTGCTGACCTCCGCTGGCAGAACCACACGCTGGCCCAGACCTCAGAACACCAAGAAGCCCCCTCGAACTGGGAGCAGTGGTGGTGGTGGAGGTGGAAGATTCGGACGGACCACCACCACGACAACATCCCCTTCCAGCATGCACACAGATGAGACAACTGATGTCATGATGGACGCTTACACCCTGTCCCCTACAGACAGCACCACCTACTCCAGCGACACTTACACTGATTTCCCCACCGATGCCATAGCGCCCCCCGGGAACATCAATGGAAACTATACCCTTGACTACAATGAGTGCTTCTTTAACTTCTGTGAGTGCTGTCCACCGGAGAAAGGCCCCGTAGGGCCCATGGGAGAGAGAGGACCACCGGGACCTCCTGGAGAGAGGGGCCCTGTCGGTAAGATGGGTTATCATTTTCAGGAGAATTATCTTCTGGAGGTCAACATTTCTCCTTTTTCATATGCTTCTTTGTTTTACAGGGTTACCAGGAGACAAGGGAGAACTAGGGCTCAGAGGACCTCCAGGACCTGCAGGACTACCTGGAGCCAACGGACTCAATGGCGACATAGGTACAGCGGCGATTAGCAGGAGGAGAGTTCTTGAATGTCTCTCTGTTTCCCTCTCTCTGTCCCTCTCTCCTTTGTTGCCAAACGCTGTTTTGTATAAATACTTTGTGGATGTCCTTTTCTACTACGCTCTATTTATCAAAATTACCACAGGTGAAAGAGGTGATCAAGGACCAGCGGGTGTTCCTGGTGCCCCTGGGATCCCGGGAAAACCAGGAGAGAGAGGTATGTCGTTTTTTTTTTAGAACTTCAGTTAAATTGTTTAAATATTAAATCAGTTTTAATCACACTAAATTTGATTAAAGTCGACATATTGTACTCATTTTCAGGTTCATCATTTCATTATTGGTTACTACTAGAACAGGTTTACACACTTTAATGCTGGAAAACAACCCATCAGTATTTTTTATACTGTCCAGGGCTGCAGCTCTGTCTGAAAAGCTCTGTTTGAGCTCCTGTCTCTTTAAGACCACCTCCCAAATACCCAGTCTGCTCTGATTGGTCAGCTCACACAGGCCTGAGCCAGCGATGCTCACTGGGTGTCCAGTCAGCTCTGTTGTGCTTTCAGCTTTCCAGTTAGCTTCACTTCTACCATTAATATCCGCATTACTTATGTAAATGTCTGACATGGTCACGTAGTGTGATGTCACAAAGTCATTAAAGGCGGGACTACTGATGAGGCGTTTCATGAGCAGTGTTTTCTGTGGGAGAGAGGAGCTCCCGTTGGTGGTTGGACTTTTACTTGCTCAAGAACCAATCTAACACACTGAAGGAAAGAAAAAAACAATGAAAACGCGTAGTAGGTCTCCTTTAAACTTAAATGTATAAATGCACTCTATAAATGTATGTAAATTTACATCTCTAATTTAAAAAAACAGCATTCCAGTTAAAACATGTCTTCTTATGTGAATATAACCTCTGTACTATAGGTGATCCGGGCCCCAAAGGAGAAAAAGGTGAACGTGGCTTCAGTGGTCTGAAAGGTGACCCGGGAGAAAGAGGATGGCCTGGCTTTAATGGGACTAGGGGCGTCCCTGGGCGAGAGGGGCCTATGGGTCCCCCTGGGGTAGCTGGGACAAAGGGTCCGAAAGGTGAACAGGGACTGACGGGAGAGTGTTTACAAGGTGAGAAAGGCGATGTGGGTGAGCCTGGTCTGAGAGGTGAGATGGGCCCCCCGGGAATGAATGGGACTAATGGAGCAAAAGGAGAGAGAGGGGAGCCAGGAGTGAAGGGGGATACTGGTGCCAGAGGGCCCCCAGGACCTCCAGGAGGGAGGGGCATGCTGGGCCTGAGGGGGGAGCGGGGAGTTAAGGGTGCGCGTGGGCCTCGGGGGCCTAAAGGTGCGCCAGGTGAGAGTGTGGAGCAGGTCCGCTCTGCCTTCAGTGTGGGCTTGTTTCCGAGCAGGTCCTTCCCTCCGCCCAATGTGCCTGTGAAGTTTGATAAGGTGTTTTACAACGGGGAGGGGCACTGGGACCCACATCTCAGCAAGTTCAACGTCACCTACCCAGGGGTCTACCTGTTCAGCTACAGCATCACCGTGCGTAACCGGCCTGTTCGTGCCGCCCTGGTGGTTAATGGCATACGGAAGCTGCGGACCCGAGATTCTCTGTACGGCCAGGACATCGATCAGGCATCCAACCTGGCACTGCTGCAGCTGAACGAAGGCGACCAGGTGTGGTTGGAGACGCTGAGAGACTGGAATGGAGTTTACTCCAGCAGCGAGGATGACAGCACCTTCTCCGGCTTCCTGCTTTACCCAGACTCAAAGAACAAACCTACCCCCTTGGAGAACGTGTGACCGCGACCTGTGACCTTTGAATGAGCTCTGATTGGATCTTCTTGTAGACTCTGCTCAACCTTCAGCCTATTGCACTACTACTGTCAAATTCATGTGATTCGCCTAAATATACTGCTGCTTCGGTATACGCTCACGCTCTGCTCTGCTGTCGCTCTAATCAAACCAAATGCTTTTGCTTGCCTTGCTGTATTTGGAGATATGTGAGGCTTGGTTAAACTGCTGCATGCAACACTTCAGTTCTTTGTAACAATGCATTAAAAATGGCTACGCTTGAAATGGATGACCCTTGAGTTTTATTTATTTAGAAAGCAGAACTAGAAGCTAATTTGTAAGCCATTAGTCATTGCAATTAGAAGAGATAAGCTCTGTCAGTGAGGCCAATCCACATCGGGAAACAATTGGAGCAATAATCCATGATTGCATTTATTTCCCACTAGAGGGTGTGAGGTGCCCAAGGTTTGTGAAGAGGCACTGGAGAGGCTTTATATAGAGATATTGTATTTATGACAAGTTTTCATTTTAATTTTGTTTTTACATCAGTTTAATTTCAGGTAGTTTGCTCACTTCAGTTTTTTAGTACTTAGTTTGAGTTTAGTTTTTATTACTTTCAGTATCAGTTTGTTTTTCTTTTTACATTATACTACAGGGGTATTTGTCAGGGACAAGATCCAGTAAGTTCAGAATAGGTATTGAAATAAAAACACTTTGTGAAGGCAACTGACTCACAGCCACATAGATGTCATACAAAACATACACACCCATGCCTCTTTGTGGTTGTTGTAATGACAAATTGACAAAGACTGAAACTAAATATATCATAAATATTTTTTATTTTGAGTACACAATATTCCTCAATTAGTTTTCCCTTTCTCTTTTTTTATGTCCTATATTCCAAATGAATACAATACAAATTCACAAAAAAACAAAACAAATTAATACTAGACACCGACAACAATAGCAGAAAAAGCCTTTAACGCAGAAACCATTCACACCGCAGGATGTTAAAGGTAATTCTTGTTGACCCTCAATTCACCACAGCTGCTGAAATTCCTGAATTTGGTTGGTAATATTAATTTGGTTATTTAGCAGGCCTTTAAGGCAGCACAGCGCAGAGACAGCGGCAGGAACAGGAATAGGAATCCTTGCTGTCTCTCTAATTATGAGCACGGATTGACATTTCATTTGGGTTTTTTCAAAATCGTCACCCACAAGTAAGAAGTAATGCCTCACTGACGTAACACAACAACAGATTGACGGCTTCACCACTGAACAGGGAGGATAACCCTCTGCAGCAGAGAGAGATGAATGCACTGTAAATTATCCTCTTGGTGTCCCCACACTGTATGAAAAATAGCATTGACTTTTGCAAAAGCAATATCTCATTAGACTCCAAACAGTCAAGTCTTCTCTCAGCAATCCATCTAGAAGATACATTGCGTTTTGTATTTTTTTTCCCTGAGAGGTTAGTGCGACATTTTTATGTTGTGCTATAATTTAAAAAGAGGAGATGACATTACATTCATGGAAAAGATCTTTCATTGCGTAGCGTTATATTTAAGAGGATATACAGAAACAGTTAATCTTTGAAAAACACAAAAGCCTGTTTTTGAGTAACTTTGCCTAAAATCTTCAGTAATTGGAATAAAAATATTAAATCACTGAAAGTCTTTTTCTTCTCTTGCGCATACATTTTACCTCCTAAGGTAATATTGTTGTTTCTAAAATTAATCATCATTTTATCTACTTGTTAAGGTGTGTTTTTGAGTGATAATAAGTGATGTTTAATTTTTCCTCTGAAATGTAATCCTACCTTTTCCTTCTTAAGTTTAGACTTCTACATCAAAACGCTTTAAATTTAATATCATATGCCAAATTATTCTCCAAGTCTTCTCTTACACATTGATTTTTAAATGACATTAAAGCAATGAACATCTGGGAATTTCATAGCCATTTAACAACACAATACACCAATAGTTGCTAACGTGTACGCACGTCTTATTCATATTTATGAAAATATAAATATTGTAGTTTTTCTTTGTTGAATTTGCTCCACAGATCATGCATATTTCCTCTGTTTCCCTCAAGGAGACACACAGTTTAGTGTACACTTAAAGAAGATATAGCCAGTGGCACATAACCTATAATTACTATATCATTAAATACTGTGACATAATAAAAATGAGGGAATTACCTTTTTAATCACGTCCAAATAAACATCATCAAAGACCTGTTTTTATGTTCATCCGTGTCTTTAGATTAATTAAAAAAGCAGGTGATACCTTTTTCTTCCCGATCCAGCGTCTGTCAGAGACTTTAAAGTCAAAGCGATAGAAATAAACCGAGATTACACGTGTTATTAAATATAATATGTATGTGAATTTTGCCTGGAATTTAAAAAATGCTATTCTGGAGTGAGTTTTGCGACTGATTTCATCATTTTTAACCAGACTGGAAGGAGCTTATTTTTCATCTTAGTTTGGGTCTTTTAAGCTAAAATCTCAGTTGGAGAGGCTTTATTGATTGGAACTAAAAACATTCGCGGAAAATTGAAAGTTCACTTTAATTAAGAGCATATGTTATATTGAAGAGAAACATAATAGTGTGAGGAAAGCCCTGAATGACATCTCCATCTACTGGTGAAGGACATAAATTTGCCTCAAATTTCCACCTTATTTATGCTGCTGTTGGTGGTGATGGTGGTGTGTGTGTGTGTGTGTGTGTGTGTGTGTTAAAATGTTATTTTGCTTGTTTGTTTATAGGCCTATCTGTGGATGTGTGTCCGTGTGTGTGTGTGCATTTATGTATTTTCTACTACTCCGTGTGAAAATATAAATAACTACCTTGGCGGTGTGTGCAGTGTAATCTGTTCCCAGCAGGCTGGATTCCCACTGTGAGAAAGACAGTATATTGTTCCTGCAGCGCCACAGATAACAACTCATTAGCATACTGAATCATTTGGCTGCAAGAGCCACTCTGCCACCCATCTGCACTGAGCTGATAAACACACACACACACACACACACACACACACACACACACACACACACACACACACACACACACACGCCAGCTCACTCACACACACACACACACACACAGATCTATGCAGAGCGAACGCATACACACTCACATAAGCCCGGGCTCACAAACACACAAGCATGTACATACACACGCACACGTACAGGCACAAGCCTCCTCTCATTCCCTCCCTTTCAATCCCTCATATACACTCCCTGTATCCCTCTCTTTTTGTGAGTCTGTGTGTTTTTTGGAGAGCGAGGAACACTGAAGCAGGTAAAAAATGTTTGGCAGGCATTAACCCGGAGAGCCCCCCAGTCAGTCCCAGCACAGCCAGAGCGGAGCGCAGGAGAGGTCTCCGAACACCTGGATGTCTCTGATGCTCTCTGGAAGCAATTATAGTTTTGAAGAAATGTCTAAGAGCTGTAGTAGTAGTAGCGGTGGCACTGGTGGCAAAGTCTGCTGTGAGTATTGGAATACAGGGACTTCAGAAAAAGTGGTGTTTCTGTGGAAAAGCTACAGCCACTCTGTTAATTTCCTATCAACGACCACATAACTTTTCGGTGGCGTACGTGAATAACTTTCGGGGCTGTGGGAGTCTCGGCCGGCGTGGCTGGCTGTTTCACAGTTTGTTCAGACACGACAGCGGGCAAACGAGTGCAGCGGAGGCTGTCGAAACCACTTTCACAATGGCAGGATATCCTGCAGGTCACCGAGCCACGTTAACCTCGATAGGAAGTCGTCACTTGTTGGGAGGAAGTGAGGATTCCAGCGTTCATTGGGGGAGTTTCATGAGGAGGTTGTGGTTGAAAGCTATACAATCTGTACAGATAAGGCGGGGAACAGTTGCCTCCAGGAATTTGAGGTTATGTAATTGTGAGTAAGTGTGTCAAAGGTATAAGATTTGTCATATATGATGAAAGTGTGGCAAGAAATGTGTCGTGTCTCAGTTTCTTGCACAATGAAGGAATTGAATAGACCCACAATAGGCTTACAAGGCTTTTCCTCTGCGTGTTTTATTCAGGGGTTTTGTATAAAATTCATCGATTTTAACATTGGATATATTTATAGATACAGCTATCATACAACAAATATGTCATTACCAAACGTACAATGTCCCTTTACTGCAATTCATAAAATACCATAGTTACCAAAGGTACCAATATAGGCTACTAGGTCCTGCTGAAAAAGCAGAAAAACCAACAACAGTGAGCAATACTTAACTTCATTTGTCAGAAAACTGCTGGTGTTGTTATGATATTAACAGTGTGTGGTGTGTGTGCGCGCGTGCATGTGTGTGTATGTGTATACGTGAAATGCGGCAATGAAGGGATTTATTTGTGTACCTTACTAAACTACAACTGCATTACAGTTAAAAAAACAAAAACAAAAACAAAAAAAACACTGAAACATTCATATCAAAAAGACTGCATGAGTCATTTCATGTTATCATACGACCCATATTTTGTACACTTTAAGAAACACTGCATGTCTTTGTACCTCCACAGCAATTTCAAATATTCATTCCAGGCAGTGAAATTGTTCAAACTCGTCTGTCGCCGTATTTGGTGTCGCTTTCTCATCACCACACGTGAAACAGAATTAAATGGTACCACATTTGATGTACTATACGTTCGGTCGCTTGCTTTGCCCTCTGAGTTTCATCTCGTCTCTTCTCTCCTCGTGTCTCCTAAAAGACCCGTTTGGCTTGTAAACCCATTGACAACACACGCTACGGTACATCTTAAAACCACATGACTTGAACTCGAGTCACTGTTGTTAACATTGTGCAGTGGAAATATAATGCTATTTACAATACATATGCGACTGCATGGGTACAATAGAGTCCGATCGGTTCATTTACGGCCTCCAACTGAGGCAAACTTGCTTCTGTTTCGTTATTATAACAAGTCAGATCTGCTGGGCATAAATCTCTTGGGTTTATTCATTAATGTTTTAGAAGCAGCACTCTAGGATCTATTCTGGCTGCACCACAGTGTAATCAATAGTATCATTAACGAAGCATTGATTTAAACTTCCTTTTACGCATCAAAATCTTTTCTAAGTGTCTCGATTGATTTTTGTTTGGTTTTGTCTCGTTTCGTTTGCTTGTTTCTTTATTTCTTTTTTTGTATGCGTGTTTTATTTTTTTGAGTATCCAGTCTTTGGGCTTTGAAAACACGGAAAGTCATGATCCGCAGGTCAGCCGAAGACATGAGACATGCAGAATATACAAGTCTTTTTGTCGGATCAAATTCAACCAATCACCAATCAAAACCATCATCAGTGCCACCTCGGGTGTAGTGTGGAGACAGGAACGTACTCATGATCCAGTTCGGACACCACTATCTCACTACGCGGAGCTTCATTCTCCTTCCTACACTGACAACTCAAAGCTAACAGGTCCTGAGCATATCCACCTCTCTTTTAGTCCCTCTCACTCTTCTCTTTCAGTCTCAGGTGTTGTGTCCGTGGTTCTTTTGGCATCAGCATCATCGGCGACTGGAGCCGTCTAAAGGGCGTCCATTGCGCCTCAGATCCCTAGCAGCTAGATGAAGAGGGGGCCCGCGTGAAGCCGTAAGAGTCCTTGGAGCAGGAGGTGAGTCCTGGTCCTCCATAAAGCTCTCAGGACTGCCCTCGGCATCGCCATCAGGCAGGCTTCCGCAGCTGGAGCCTGGCGACATTGTCTCTAGGAGATCGTCCCTGGCCAGGCCCACCACTGTGTCCTGATGTGGTCCACCCTGCGGGCCCCCCTCGTGGGCCCCAACCAGCAGCCCAGTTTCCCCATCAGTTGTGCTGCCAACGTTCCTCCCCCCGTCTTGGTCCTCCAGGAGGTTGGAGAGGAAGCTGATGTACTTCATGGCGAGCCGCAGGATCTCATTCTTGCTCAGCTTCTTGTCCGGGGGGTGAGTAGGGATGAGTTTGCGAAGCTCCGCAAACGCCCCGTTTACGTTCTGCTGCCGCCAACGTTCACGACTGTTTGTGAAGATACGGCGTACAATCTTTGGCTGGCCAGCTAGCAGAGGGACAGGGAGGAAAAGACACAGACACAGAGAGAGTAAGGAGAGGAGGCGTGGAAAGGAGACGGTAACACAAATATCATGAAATGCAGAGCTGGGCCAGATGATGCAGTAAAGCATTACGAATACTATAATATAAATGGAAGAAGCACTGGCAGGAGAACAGATGCACATTTTGAGGTTTTGATAAAAAACAATGTGCTTGTCGGTAAAATCAAAAAAAGTTGAATAATCCTACAGAATCAAGTTGCAAAATTGTCCTCCGCACAACCATGGAGTTTTAGATGATGGAGTAGAAGCTAAGGGCTTGCAGAAATGAGTACGAAATGCTGGGTGCCAAATACTATGCAAATGCGAGACAAGAAAAATGGTTGGTTTGGCACGCCAACCCCCATGATAGGGTGTGAGGGAGCCTGTGTGCTCCCTGTTCCATATTCTATGTACTTTTTTTTATTTATTTAGGTACGATAAAATGCCCCGCTGCAGGTACACACATCCTCCCACCCCCAACAATGGTGTCTTCCAGGCTATTGTCGCCCCTGGAACACACCCAGTCTATCTTAATCCTTCAGCCCACTCTGCAGTAAAACCTTGGCATGGAGGCAGCAGCACCCCCATCCTCCATCCCTGTATATGGCACCGAGTGGGCAGCGGTGGAAAGGATGTTTCAAATGAAATAAACCCCAAATCCGCCTGAAAAGAGCTTACTTTAATGGCATGCAGGTACATGTATTTGACACTCTGATTAGCGTGCATTCATTTATGCCATGAATTATGATGCGTTTATTCCTCTGGGTTAAACACTTGGGCTGAATTTTTCTCCTTTTGCACGGCATCTTCTGCAACACTCAGATTAGGTACAGTGTAGGTCCATGTCAGTGGATGAATGACAATGGAGATGAGGAGACATTCAGGGGAACTAGATTGGCAAAAAGGAGGACACAGCAGAAGTGCGTCTTACCATACTTATAAAGATCTAAAATGCGCCTACCCTCGTCGAGTTCAACCTCATAAGGCGCCGGGCGGCGCTTTACCCTGTTGCTGGGGTACATGCTGTACTGCTCCGACTCCCCTCCGAGACTTCAGCGACAGAAAACAGACAAAAGGTGCAGGTATGTGAGAAAAACAGGAGTTTCAGCCTTTACTTCATTGCACATAACCCTTACCACCTTCCACTCTTTGCAGCAGGAGCACACACACACACACACACACACACACACACACACACACACACACAATTATTGGCTCATCCACGGGCACACACAAGCTTAATAACTTCAACATGTTAACTCAAGCAAGCATCCATTCACACCTATCGCTGCAGGGCCACAGGCCTGAAGTGCAGCCACACATCTCTTAACTTTCCACAGTGACAGCCACGATGATTAAAATGAAACGTGCATTAACGAAACTACACTATTACCCCCCCTTTTTTTCTCTCTCTCTCTCTCTCTGCCTCCACCTTTACCTGTTGATGGCGGCGAGAGGCTGCGCCAGGTTGTAGAGCATCGCCCGGGCCGGGACAGGGAACGCGTTTGGGCTCAGTTGGACCATTCGAGCGTCGTCTCGTTGCGGCGGCGGCAGCGGCAGCGGTGGAGGTCTGCGAAGTTCCGTGATCGGCACCAAATGGCTCTCAGTCCTCTGCTCCACCGCTTTTATAGCGTCCCTCCTGGAGAGCTCGATCACCGGCACTTCCCTTTTCAGGTCAAGGGCGTTGTGAGAGGCAGTTTCCTTGGCAACGCCGTTGATGATGATGCTGATGCTGGTCCCGTTGCTCGAGTTCTGCAGAGGAACGTCATCCGTCTCCTCAACCCCCTTGAAGCGCCCTCCCCTCTCCCTCTCCCTCTCCTTCTCCTTCTCCTCCCCCTCCTCCTCCTCCTCCTCCTCCTTCTCCACCACCCCCCTCCTCGGCTCCTCGTGCTCCTTGCATCCGTTCAGTCTGGAGATGATGGAGGAGTCCTCTCGCTTTCCAGGACCGGACTCTGCATCGGGACTCCCGGGACAAAGCTCCGGCTGCCGTTTTTCCATCATTTTGATAGCGTCACCACTCGCTCGAGTCCTTTACGTCCTACAATAAGATTTCCTTTCGATTAAAAAACATTGATCAGGAGGAAAATGTGGCAGATAAATAATCAAGGTTTTTGCTCCCCATGCAGTAAATATGATGGCATTAAAATTAATTTATCCTTTTTTATTATTATTATTATAATTATAATTATTGCTGTCATTGCAGACTTCTAACAAAACAGTGTAAGAAAGAGAGATTATATCCTGCTAGTTGCTCGCTGGCTACATTAATTATTCTTCTCAATTATTACATTGTCTTAAATATTTTAATAAGATAAACGATGACAGTAATGTTATGTGACAAATAAATATAAAACGTATTTAATTCTCGGCTATTTTTAATGAGGTGTTGAAGGTTTGAGACTCTTCTTGAAGTTAAACCGGCTGGCAAATGACAACAATCCAGTTTTTCTCTCTTAAGGCGGATTTTACAGTCATAAACATTTTTATTACAATTTCTCAAACGTTAACTTTGAGCTTTATCTTGTGGTTTTTCTGCATGCATGCGTGTGAATCTCTTATCTGCAGCTCGCTTGGCCTTCAGCACAGTTCATGCCGTTATAAGCTCGCACTTAAATGTACACTGCGCTCTGCGTAAAAACGCAGTCGAACAAGGCTGGAAGCGATTTTTTTTGGTTTATTCGTTGGTGAAATGGTGTTAAATCGCGGATGCCAGCACCACGGCACGAAGAGAGCGTTCATTCCTTCGTCGAAATAAAATTCCTCCATGTTTTTTTCCCCCCCTGCCTTCAGCAAATCCAGAAATAACCGCGTGAAGCTTCCCAAAAATCGCTTGGACCTGATCGTTTTCGTCGACACGGATTGTCAGAGCAGGTTGTGTGATATTTTTTTTTTCATCTTGTTGTTGTTTTGTGGTGGTGTAGGCCACAGAGCTGTTGTTGTCAAAGCCGAAACATCAACGCCTTGTCACATTCAATCCAGCACACAACAGCGTTAGGTGTTTTGTTTAGTGCGTAATTAATTCAGTAAATGCCCTAAAAATGTGATTTACAAAACGAACAACAGAGCGTCGACTCCAAACAAAATAAAAGCGCACTTTTATTTGTGGGAATTCTCCAACAAGGCCTCGCATCCGTTATTACCTCCCGGAGGCGACAAGTCTTTAACCCATCCGATCGGACAATAGCGGGAAAATGAAGGCTAAATATTTCGCACGAAACACCAACAAAAAATCAGCCGATAGAAATCCAATTACAGCGTTTAAGGAACAACTGACATGCTGCTTTTAAATAAAAGACATGTATTTTTTTTCGCACTTACCGCTCCAGCCGTGTTGTTGATGTTACTGTGTAAGTGGAGCCATTTTGTGAGTGGGTCATCCATGTCTGAGGTTTTTTTTTTTTTTTCTTTTTTTTTTTCTGCCAGTTGTGGAGCAGTGTGTATATGTGTGTGTGAATGTGTGTGTGTGTGTGTGTAGCTGAGTTATTCCTCGCCGCATCCAGTGCGCTCCTCAGTATGGGGAGCGGAACACAGGCCGCAATGTGGCCGAGTGAGATAAGCGCACGGCAGCGGCCTCTTCATTCCCGATAAGCCCCTAAACCCATTATTTATGAAATGATTCATTATTATTTGGCTGTCGTGGGCTATATAGGCTTGTGGAGGGCAAAGCATTAAAAAAAAAAAAAAAAAAAAAAGGCAAACAGGCACAGCGCAACGGCCTGTAACAACGTGAGGTGGTGTACTGTAGCCCGAGCTATAGCTGAGGTGTTTTAATTTTTTTTTTTTTTTTTTTTTTTTTTGATGGAAGAAACAAAAGCGCAGGTTAAGCTTGTGACCTATTTATATTTCCAACAAAGGTTTTTTTTCTGTCACTAAGCCCATTTATCCAGCATTAAGATAACGAATGATAGCAGAGGGTTGTCTATCTTATTCATTTTTATTTTTTATCTTTAAAAAAAAAAGAGTATATCCATTCCTCCATATCCATTTCTGCGCCTTGAGGCAGGATGTAGCCCACTGATAGGCCTACATAGAAAAAGACGAGGGTGTAATTGCGATAACGACCCCTTAATTGAATGGGGGACATGAGTATTTATCGATCCAGGGGAATAAATAATGAAATAAATAGATAGCTAGATAAATAAATAAATAAATAAATAAACGCGCTGTTGCGTGTCAGTGTTTGTGTTTGGACGGCGGTTCCCTCGGGGTCCAACGCAGGGAGTCGTGGCTGCGGGAGATAAACGCGTATCGGCTCCTGGTCGCATCAGATAAACGAGCTGCGCGCTATCAGAGCGCGTTCAGGCCTGTCTAAATGGTAGCAGGTACATCCTAATAACGGATCTTCCACACAGCTTACAGTCAAATACATTTATGAACTTTGAACAATCACATAAATGTAGTGAAATAGATCTATAGATAGATAGATAGATGGATAGATGGATATATTTCTAATAAGGTAAAGAGCCCCACAATTAGTCACGACCCCTTAAACAGACCTGTTGAAGCTGTTCAGGCAGCAGTCACGACCATCATCCTATACATCCTGTGCTCACACAGCAGCCTGACATAATCCCTTTAAGAGTTTATGGAGGAAGGAAACTGCAGCTGTGCCAAGAGTTTTTTTAAATTTTTTATTATCATCATTATTGGTGAGGAGCACTCAGCAATAATACTTTGGGTCCAAATTAATGATGCAAAATGTGCAATTTAAGTTTTTAAGGTTTTCTTTTTTTTTTTTTTTTACCAGGATTCAGGATTTTTGGGGCCAGTTGGGGAGTAAAAAGTGTCAATATTGTAGAAAATAAAACACATCTTTCTCCAATGATCCCTGAAATGTGGTTATCAAACATTAAGACAAATAAGAGAGGCAGGATATGTGACAGTTTAACAATAAACCTTATTGTCCGACATGATTTTAGTGTCCTGAATCAGTAAACTTAACAGGTAATTTAATCATAATAAATAACCCCGAGCATATTTTTCTGCATTATGTTCTGCAAAAAAGTTTTCATATCGTGTGACATTGGCCAATAAAATCAGACAAACTGACACATCAGTTTAGCTTTTACCGTCAAATCAAGACTAAATAAATAAATATGAGCAGTTCATATCAGTGCAAACCATATTATGAGTCTACATATTGTTCATGCATCTAACTGAATGGATACAGAACAATGTGACACAAATTGTAATCTCCTTGTAGTTCATGTGTTACATTCAGCAATAAAGGTTTGACAAAATAAAAGACTTTTTATTTAGATGCAAACCAGCGTCAATCTCATGAAGCAGTGGGTGATACAGCACAAGTAAAAATGAAATGATCGTGCAGAGCAGCAGGGAAATATGATCCGATGAAGAAAAATAAGAGAGAAAGATAATTAGGTTTTTTTTGTGTGTGTGTTGCAATGCAATAGAGGTCACTTTTAATTTAAAAAAAGGTGAAATAAAAAGCTTTTTGTGCGTGTGCAGGTCGCTCTTCAGTTTGAGGGTCTCGTGGGACAAGATGACATTTGTGGCACATCCTTACACGTGTCAATCATCTGCAATAATCAACGAGATCGAGGGGAACAGATCTGTGCAACATTTAAAACGTATGACAAAATACAGATCCACCCGCTAAGCATTTAGGGTGTTATACTCTCTACTGTGTGCTGCTAACAGCAAAATAAATCACGTTCAGAACAAAAGAGAAGTGCTGTCGTCTTTTTTTCTTTGATTGTCGAATAGCAAAGTTAATATAAACGCAGTTTGCTTTTTAAGACGGAGCTAATTCATGAATGAAATTATCTCTGTTCATCCATTTGTGACCATAAAGAACAAACATACGTAGTCATGCTGGATTTGAATCAGTACCTCTAGTCTTTACCTCGTATTAAAATCAAAATATATACTCTGATATCCAGTTTCTAGCTAGCATAGTCCTCTACTACTGGATATGTTTGGTTTACGATGTGTTATTTGGTTGTTTTTATGATGTGTCAATGAAATCCAAGTCCCTTGCAGTGTCATATTGTTTTGCACTAATAGGAAATTAACCTCTAAACCCTGTTATCCTAAGCAGCCATTTTGATATGTGTTTCACCTGAAATATACACTGAGTATCTCACGTCTACCACAGGTTTCGGTCCATCAGCAGTGTTTTTAAAGTGGCGAGTTACAATCCAGAAATGGGCGCCATGCCATCTACTCCCAGTCAGCGCTGGCTGCGTCGGGCCGGCATGATCCGAAGAGAAGCGGTGCTTTCCCGGGTCATGAGCCGCGTCACCTGGTCCAGACTGAGGCCGGCCACCGCCTCTCCGTTCACCTGTAGGATCTCATCGCCGACGCCGAGCAGACCGATGTAGGGGCCTTCTCCACTACCGTCGCCCACTTTCTCTACATATACACCTGGAGGGAAACAAGAGAACATCATTCGATATTTTTACAGATATTAATTTGAATATGTAACAGAATTTCTGCAAAATCGTCCCTACATTTTCACATTTTGGATGATGTATCTGATTATGTTTGATTGCCTTTGTTAACAGTAAAGCCAAAGGCAGAATTTATATCTGAACAAAGGTATTTTATTTATTTTCTCTTATCTACAGGCTAACTGATAATGGATTTTCAGGGCCGATACCGATATTGGGGAGAAAATAAATTCTGACATTGATATACCTGCCGATATTCTTATATAAACACACATTTTTTTGCAATGATCCCTCAAATGTGGTTACGAAACACTTGTGATAAAGATGTGTACATAATAGAGGCAGGATATTTTGTCCAATATAACATTAAAGCACAAAAATAGTAAACTATTAAACTATCAAACAGTACCAAGATAATTAGGATTAAAAAAGTTACCCGTGTCTGGTCGACCTTTGCCCCTTGAGATGACGAAACCAAAGGGACCATTTGGGGGTCTGGTGAGCTCCAGGAGGAGGGTCCCATCAGAGAAAGCCTGGGTAGCCCGGCCCACCGGACGCACGATTCTGGAGGGAAGTACGTCTTCGACACTCAGAGCCCTGTGTAGCTCGAGCTGAGGGCTTTCAGGGCTGTAACAACAGAAATTCAGCTCTAGTCATAAGTAAACTGATCGAGTAAAATATCTTAGTACATGTTCTCTTCTCTACTTTATTTTTCACACTTACCTGGGTGCCAGACCATACGGTATCTGCACCTCTCCCAGTATCGTTGAACGCTCAGTTCTTCTCTCTAAACTCTGCACAGAGGAAGCTTTGCGCAGTTGGGCCAGTGGCAGCACCTAGTGGCAAATAAATGGCACTGTAACACAGAGTGTTTTTCATCCTGGCAAAATTCACCAGATCAGCCTTTGGAAGTGTAACTTTTTGGCTGCGACACCCCTCCAAAACTAACGAGTGTGTGCTTGGCACCGCTCGCACAATATGCTAATAGAGGCTGTGATTGGCTGGAAAAGAAAGTTGTTTACGTCTGTTTCGTGCGCTCTTGCAGCTGCCAAGAGGACAACAAGGCCGGCTTCCAGAGAAAGTGGAAGGAAACACGGACAACCTGGAATGCATTATTTGTGCTCCCAGTGTCGGGCAGAGAGGTTGGTAATACTTCAAAGCCTCGGTGGGTCCACTGTGGCAAATAAGCAGTGAGAGGCAACTTCAAAGCCGAACTGGAAGTTTAAAGAAATGTAAATAAGATGTTTTCTCCCCACGGCCGACCTATTTGAGGTACAAAATCACATCTATTTGATGTGGAGAAATAAAACAAAAGACAACGACCGAGAACTACTCGCTGCTCTTTCTCACCGTGTGCAGGGTTTGCAGTGAGGGCGTCCTCTGGATGCGGATGGTAGGCTGTGGTCTGCGTGTGGGGCTCGGAGAAGCGGAGCTGACCCGGGGGGCGGTGGGTAAACTGAGCTGCTCCATGCTGCTGGAGCGGCCTCCTTTCACCAGTCGACCAACGCTGTTCAGACCGATGGAGGAAAAGAAGCGACGCAGGAAGAGCTTCGGCCGTCCATCCAGCTTTCTGTAAATGCAAAGCAATTAATGTTTTTCAGCCGAGTCCCCTGGATGAGCTAATGCTGGCACACATGTGATCATGTCATAGGCTTTGTTATATATTAACATTTCTACAATACGTGTCATATCACATTCACGTTACATGTTTATGATCTGATGAGAGGTGAGGGGGATAGTTGTGGAGGTGTCAGAAGTTTGAGTTCTGCTAAGCCAGTGACAGCAGTTCAAGTCTACGTTTCAATACTTGCAAGTGTGAAACGACAGGATATTTTTAAGGAGACCTCGGGACGATTTCAAGTCTTGTTTTTGCCGACAACACTGCTTGTTTTTAAAGAAGTCCGGTGACATCTCCAGCTGTGTTCGTGGTGACCAAAGCAGGTATTTTAAGCTGAAAAATTATCTTTTGCTAACCCTAACCAAGTGGTGCTTGTGCCTAAACCTAACCAGAGCATAAGCACAGTGTTGTAATGACAACATAAAGAAAATGTACCTGAAGAAACATAAAGTAACATAAACTTAAAGAAATGTAAAACTTCAATATATCCATTTACAAAACAATGATAAATGATATAGACTGAAAAAACTGACAATCAACACACCAAGAGCTGGTAAAATGCTTATTTTGCTAATGATTTGATCACTCTGGCCTCAATGAATAGGGCTTTTCATTACCAGAAGAGGGCAGGATTGCCTTGATGATCACAGAATATTTTTAACAATAACATCCTGCAGAGTGTAGGTCAGGGTTTTAATCTCCTAACTGCTACCAGTCTGGCACGCTCAAGTTGCTTTGGGAACAGCGTTGGTGGGGGCGAGGGATTTATTTTCTAAGCCATCATAAGAGCGCTGTTATCTTGGCTTACCTGGACCCGTCAGAGTTTTCCTCCCATATGGCCTCGGCTTTCAAATGTTCTGCTCTCAGCAGCTCAGCCCTGAGGTCCTCTGCCCGGGACATAGCCAGGCCGCGCAGAGCAGGACGACACTCAGAACCAGAACCGAGGTCTCCACTCAGACCTGCTGGTGAAAAGGCTGATGTCAAAGAATCACTTAAAATATTCTCTTCTGTTCTGTGTGATAAGTAATCAAGTGGTGCTTCTGCTGTGGTTTGTTTATATCTTTTATATTATATGTATAACTTATACGTCATGAACAAAAAAAGCAGATTGAAGAAATCAGTTTGGGTTCTGGGAAAATTATGAGAATTTTTCACTATTTCTTGACATTTTATAGAGTAAACATTTAATCAGTAATTTGTGAAAATAACTGAGATTACCACTCACCTGTCCCATCTGGAGTGGCATCCCAGAGTTCAGCAGCTGGCAGGTCAGTGGTGATTCGGGCGGGGGAGTACCTCAGGGTGGAGGGCCTGATACAGGGCACTGGGTTACTTGTTGCAGGGGTCCCTTGGGTTAAAGCTGCTGGAGACTCCCTTCTGGCCTCTGGAGAGTCCAAAAGGACCTGGGATCCTCCCTCACCTCCCTGATTTGACGTCATCTGAAACTGAACTGTGGATTGACCTGCAGCAGAGCGGTTTCTTGAACTTGACTTTAGGGCTGACTTTATAGGCAGCGCTGGGGCAGGTGGTTGTCCACCCGAGGCCTCGAGTAAATGTGGCTCCAGAGCGATGGGGCTACCTGGGGCGAAGGAAACAGCTCTGCTCAAATTGACCCTGTTCCTGGGATTAGAGTTTCGCCGCTGAGCCCAGGATGGACCGTATGGACCATGGCCAGACTCCAGTCGACTCTCTCCTTTCCTGCTCCTTCTCCTGAGTTTCCCAAATCCTGACGACTTCCACCCTGTGCTGCTCTCTTTATTTTCCCCCAGAACATAAGCTCCAGCAAAAGTGACGGTTAGAGGAGCTTTGGGCCGAGTGCTTGCCTCTGGCTTGTTTGGAGGCACCCAGTGAGGAACGGCTTTTCCTCGTGGGTCCTCAGGGTTGCCTGGGTGCTGTGGCTCAGTGCTCTGTAGGTCTGTGGTCGATGAGACAGGCTGAGGTTCCCTGACCACAGAGCCACATGCCTCACATTTCTTCACCAGCACTATTATCTCTTTAATCACTGTTGTGGGCTCACCACTGACAACCACATCTTCTTGCTTCTGTGGTGGCGGCATGGAGACACTTCGATGGCCTCTACTCCTCTCTGAACCACTACTGCTAGAATCTGTATTACTTTCTTTACTCTTTGACTTGGGCATCCCAGACCTGCCTCGCTGTCTCATCCTATCCAAGTACCGGGACTCTGCTTCTTTCTCTGATTCATCCTCAAAGCGTACCCGTGTGGGCGAACAACCATAGCGTTTGGATCGAACACCTTGTTCTCCGGGGGAAGTGTCTTTTTGGTTGGGGACAAGGAGGGGACCAGATACAGTTGGAGCTGTAACATCTTCTTTGGTTTGAACAGCTTTCTGTACTTGCGTTGGATGGGGAGACTCAGCTTGCTGCTTCTTTCTGCAAGAAATAACACAGAAGTGCATATTAAAGACATTTTATTTTGTCTCTAATACCCCCTCCTGACCAAAGCAAAACAAGTGCTGGTTAAAGGCTGGTGCTAGTGCTGTTTCGGAGTTAGTTCAACCTGCAAATCTTTGCTTTTCCCCCGGGGTGGGAGCCACTGTAGAGTCAAATCATTCAGTATCATCATCATTGTATATGTCGCCAATTTCCCAGCATTGCTAGGGACAACTATGGCGGACTACATCGACTCTTTACACGTGTTGCTCCTGGCTTTGTATGTACACTGGCATCCAAACATGACTGGTCCTCAGACCACTGCTGCTGGTGTCCATAGAGAAAATATTTTGTTTATTCTCACGTGGATAAGTCAGAACACTCTGTACACTAGCTCTGTTTTTAAAAATGGCTGGCATGAGCGGTTTTTAGTTGTCCCTTGGTCACGATAACGCTGCACCCAGCCCCTGACGTAAGTGGTTCCTCGTCTTAGCGTAGCAAAGCGTTGGTGCTGATCTGGAATCAGTTTTCCGGGCAGAGAGCCAGTTATTTGGCTCCAGAGTAGGAACTGGCTCTGGACCAGCACCTGAACCGCCTTGGTCACAAAGGGTATAAGAAAGTTAAGGGCCCTCTACACCAAGAATGAGGATTATAACAATAATTATAACGCGTCAAGCATGCGCTGCACACTCCAGCTGTGTCAGCAGCTTCGGAAAATGGATATTGATGACCTGTTACTGCTATACCTAACCGTAACCCTAACCCAGAAACAAACAAAAAAACATAAAGATATGGGTTCACAAGATTTTTCAAAGATGAGAGGAGTTAAGAGTTGATGTCTTTTGAATCTTATGACCATGATCAGCATCAATTATCCTGCTGATTGTCAAAGAGGACGTCAGTAAAGACAAACTTCAGAAAACCCATCAGCACCAAAGACCCTAACATTATTTTATGTAAGCAATTTTATGTGAGCAATATTTAATATATTGTGAATGTGACGCCCTGTGAGTTAATTCATTTGTGAGCTAGTAGCTTCTGAAAGTGAGACAACATGAAACCAAGAATGAGCATGAAAGTGAAACTGAATGTCAGGAATCTCTCAGGAATAGACCAGGTAGATAAAAGCGTTTATTACAATTACGTATGCTGATGGGGGTGTTTCAGATGGCACCCATTTTCATTTTTTGACATAATAAATTGTAATGACACATACAGTACATGTAGTTGCTGCAGGTACGTTTCACAACCCTAACCCTAACAACAGGTTAGCTGTGCATAGTCAATGCTTTCTGCTGATTTCAGGAACAAAATCTGTGACAAATATGACATAAACACCGAATATTTTCTCAACATTGTCAGCTCTGTCTTTGTAATTACAAATCACAGAGAAGGATAGGCAAAACAGAGACAAAGATAAGGGAGACACACGTTTGGGAAATTGAGGGATAAACAGGAAACTAAAAGAAAGAGGTAGCTGGAGCACCAACGCAATTTGCAGAAAAGGTATTAACTTCACACCACTGAGTCATACCCATGCACGCCTATGCAAAACTGGCACAAGTGGAGCAGTCGCAGCCTCTAATATCTAACTTGTGAAGATGTCATAGCCCTCAGAAGTAGCTGTAGCCAACTTACACGGTTGATCTCTGATCAGAGTGGGAGCGTCTGCTGGGGCGATCGCCTTTAACGTGATTGGAGCGAGCCTTGAGTCGTGCTCGCTCCAGGAGAAGCTTGGCTTGCTCGTGTCGTGGGCTCAGCGGAAGCTCGTCAGTGATTACAAGAAGTGACCTGATGTTCGAGAAAAAGAGAAAATAAAGTCATTTTTGAGATGAAAACGGGGAAGGGAATGGACAGAATTCAGAAGACTAGGCCGTATCTGATTGAGTGAAATGTAATATTCAATGAAGTCTATAAATGTGCAAAGATTATTGCGTGTTGTGACATATCCAGCAACATCATATTCCCCACAGAATGACTTAACATAGAGTGAATCAAGCTGCGTCTTCCTAAGCCGCCTTATGTAATATCAGATAGATAGACTGGGGTGTGGCAGTGGTAGTGAGCGGCAGAGAGAAACGTCACCCATCCATCCATCTATCCTCACGCCCAGCAGCTAAGCTGCTCTGCATTGTGCTTCATCGTCTGTACTCGTCTTTATCCCCTGGCCCAGTGATAAAGATAGCATGATACACCAGCCATGTGGATTATCCTTGTAATGGACTGAGAGTGATTCATTCTCTCCTGTGTATCAAGAGGAAAACATATTATGTTTCAATAGATTACAGTTTGTCATGTCAGTGTTT
The DNA here is from genome assembly GCF_965226575.1 of Pagrus pagrus. Classification (NCBI taxonomy): domain Eukaryota; kingdom Metazoa; phylum Chordata; class Actinopteri; order Spariformes; family Sparidae; genus Pagrus; species Pagrus pagrus. The sequence continues at coordinate 8,735,442 of NC_140196.1, read as the reverse complement.
GACAAACAACACATAATTAGCAGCCGGTTGCCCGTATCCAGCTGTTTTATCCTGCATGTTTATGATGATGATTCAATGCTATGTAACTAAATACTTGTAGTCCAACACATCCTGGAGGCAAATATTGTATTTTTTACTCCAATACATTTGTCTGACAGCTATTAATAACTAGTTACACTTCCTGTTCAGTAAAAAAACATATATTTCCAAATTTTGATTTTAAATTTGAATGTTTCCGATACGTTTAAAGATCAACTGTTAATTTTCATGGGCTGAGAAAAATGAAAATCCCTTGTATCAGCGCTACAAACATAATGTGATGATGTTATAGAACAGGATGCGTTGCTGTAGATTAAACTACCCAGCAGTACATAAAGTACTTAAAATCAGCTCAAACATCTACAGCAGTAAAATGCAACATACACATTAATGCGGCAGTAATATTAATCCAAAAAACATCTTATATAAGAGTAAAATTATGGCGGGGACAGTCGTCTGCACAGTGAGTACTTTCTGATAGTTTGTAGTTAACAAACTTTCTTCAGTAAGGTTTCGTATGAAGGACTTTTACTTGTCATGGATTATTTTCACGGTGTGGTACTTTTACTTCTGAATAGTAGTCTAAATATTTCTCCCTCCACCACTCCAAAATATAAAGTGTTGGGTATACAGACATGAATATAACAGCCGATATTCTTGTATAGACAGAATATATAGTTTTTTTGCAGTGATCCCTCAAATGTGGTGGTCAAACAAGATAAATGCAGGATATTTTGCAGTTTAACTTAAACTTAACTGGGAGTTAATAACTGTAAATTACGTAAGTATCTTTTTCTGCATTATGTTCTGTTCGGTTGGGCTCTTGTCAGTATTTCACGATCCGCGGATGAGATTCAACAATGAACTATCTTTCTACAGAGAGTCACATGTCGTTCCTTTAAAATACGACTGCTTTAAAAATGGTCTAAAGTCCGTCTGGAGTCTCAGCTCCAACTTTTTATCCCTATTGTTAAATATCACATTTTGTGACATCTCTTCAGCTTAATTCAGAATTCATTAATATTCAGCATCTTATACGTATGTTCCCTTATGAATACATCCTATTTCATGCCTGCATCACCTCTAGAAAATGATTAAACCCTGTTTGTTTTGCTTGTTCAGGGTTCGGCAGCTTGCGGGAAAAACAGAATAGCCTCTGAATTCCCACGTGTGCGGCTGTAAGACTGGAATTTATGAGAGGTGAGGATATAAATAGAGCATAGGAGTTGTATGTCGCCGCCCCTGCCGAGCGCTTAAAGAAGGATTGCATTGCTCACCTCAGATAGGGTTCAAGTTCCTGAGCGAGAATGGCTGAGTCTGAGCTGTCCGACGCGCCGTGAGCACCTGCGACTGGCGTAAAAAAACAGGAAAAGTACAAATTTCAGCACACATGATACGAATAAAACTCTTGTGTAAAAGCTTTAAAAAGTACTGTAAGCTAATCTAGTGTATAATTCATATTTTATTCTTTATTAAAGGCTCATTTCTTATTCAACGTGCAACAAAGCTGCCAAGAGAGCCGTCAGCCAGAATTACAAGGACATGCGGGTATTAAAATAATTGGGTCTATGTATGATCATAAGGATTTTCATAAAGCTTTATACCATTAGATTCAGTGACAGTGTAATAGGTTATCCACGCTGATCCTTAATGTCAGTCCAAAAAAAAAAAAAACACAGGTTATGCAACTACTGAGAGTCAGATAAAGGCTGATTTTCCAGAGACAAGAGGGAGAAAATCACCTGATAATAATGGATTATCCCACATGTCTTGCAATACTTACTGCACTCATATTGACACATGCACAGAGGAGACGTACACAGCGTTGTTCTCTATAGTATGGGGAAAATACTTAATCTGTCACCGCAAATGCATATGAAAAACATCCATTAGCACACAGACAGAGATACAAAAGCAGGGACACTTCCCCCCACCGCTCTGACTGCTAATAATAGCAACACCCGCATGCACATCTGCACATCTGACATCTGTTCAAAACAGGGGGAATCAGCCAGGTTACATTTTGTATTTCTAGTTAACGTAACAGGGAGACAGATAAAGCCTTTGTTTGAGGAACTGTGAATGGTTTTGCGGAAGCTGGACGACAGCCAAAATATTAAATATATCATTATAAAAAGCTTTATAATGTTTAATTACCATTTCTGAGGCACAGATGTGAGTTTTCTGTTGCCTGAAGTTAACAAATGCCTGTTTTTGTTTGTGTTTTTTGGACTCACACAACAGAATGTAACAGAGCAGAGTCAGATTAACGTCACAGCCGGTGTCTTTACAAACACTTTGTCCTTCGATGTAACACAATCCTTTCATCAGCAAACTAAAAATACACCACCTCAAGACCAAGAGGAGGGAACGCATGTTCTGAATTGTTTCTGGACTCTCAGCACGACTATCTTGACTTAATGAGTAATGAAAAAGTGAGGTGGTCGGGGCGGATGGAGGGCATCTACAAAGTCCAGGACTTTCGAACCAGGATCCAGGATTCACTTCCGGTCTGTGGTTGGGTTTAGGCGACAAAAGCACTTTGGTCAGCTGGATTTGCGAGATCACGCTACTACGTCTAGCCAGGCTGCAAGCGTGTGCCGAAACACACTGTAGTTGAAGCGATCAGTGTCCCTTGAGCAACAACTGGCGGCTTTAGAGACAACCAGCGAGAAACACGACAATGGCGGCTCCTCAAGGGGTTAGCTAGCTGCTATAGCAGAACTAAAGAGTATATATCATTGAAAGAAGAGCAAAGAACAGCACTGAAGGCTTTTAACAACGGATTTTTTCGCTCTTCACTCGACTGGCTTCGGGAAGATTTTGATTCATAGACGGATGGTCCAATCATTTATGAAGGTCTTCTCTTTTCCAAATAGTTTCTAAGAAAAACTTTCCCAGGTGGATGTTGTGCCTCAGGTTTGCACTTTGGTTGAGGTTAGGAAAAGATAAAGTTTGTGCTGACGTTTGTATCCTACAAACTAACTTGTGACTCGAAGTGATCTCTCAAACACTTGAGTCAAGCTTCTACCCATCACCCTCAAGAGACCTACCTTTACAATCCACCCTGTACGTTGTGTCTTCATGACAGCCAGCACTTTCTTCTCCACTCTGCTCTTGCTCCTCCCTGCAGTTCTGTTGTCTTTCCCTTAACTTGGCGTAAGCCCTCTGCTTCACCTTCAGTTTCTCGTCGGCAGACGCTGCCCCGCTTTGTGAAGACACGCTCTCCCAACTGTCCGAACTGCACATCCCTTTGCCGTCCGTCTCCTTCTGCTCGCACCTTTCCAAGAAGGACTCCACACTGTCCGAGTACTTGAATTCGGAGGATTCATCAGACTCATCCACTGCAGTTCCCGCATCGCTCCTGGTGCCCGTTTCGGCTGGTCTGGGCTTCCTCTGAGGCCTCGCCAGCGCTTCTGTTCGAGTGTGGTCCTTCAGAGGTACGGTGGAGGGGATGTTGTTGGGGCCGACGCCATTAAGAAGCAATGTCTCGGGGCGTGCCACCCTCCAGAAGCCCTTGGGTGGTGCCCAGCGTCTAGTTGACGTGGAGGAGGAGTTGGAGGATGTTGCAGCAGCAGAGGTGGAAGCAGGAGATGAGGAGGAGAGCACAGGTAGAGGAGGAGGATGAGGAAAAGGAGGGGATGGGTCATCCTTACTGCTGCTCGAGTTATCAGACAGAAGACTCTCCAGACTGGTGCCCTCCCCGAGCCCGCAAGGTTGACCATAATTTATCTCTGAACTCTCCCCCTCAGTTTCCTCTACCTCCTGGAGCACCTGCTCTCCTTTAGCGTCAGCCGGAGGACTGTGGATCTCCAACCTAACTTGCACCTCCACCTCCTCCTCTTCATCACTGCTGCTCAAGACCCTCGCGGCACCCGATCGCCAGGAGGAAGAAGGCAGAGACACCTGACCCTTTCCTCTGGGCCGCTGTCTGAGGAAGACTTCGGATGAAATCCCAGCCGGACCGCTCACCAGAACCTCCGCGTCCAACCTTTCTTTCTCTCGGTCTCTCCCTCTCGTCCTCCTCTGCGTCAGGGACTTCACCTTCGTCTGGAGCGAGTGCACCGCCGAGCTCTGAGGAGGAGGAAGCTGGGTGCTCAGAGAGGGTGCAGGGAGAACGGGCTGGACAGGACCGGTGATGAGGCCCCAGTTGATGGGGAGGACGGCGGGTACAGGGGAACTGGATTGTGCTTGGTTATTATCAACCACCTTCTCTTCCTCCATTGGCTGGTCATGCACAGAAAAGTCCAGACAGATCCTGAAGATAATAATACAGAAGTTATTTATCTTTTACCACGTCTCTTACAACTGTTCTACATTTCTATTACCGGGCTACTTTTTTATCTGATCTGCCTGGTGAGGAGATATGTAATGTGGATTCAGTCACGTTGCCTTATCCACTGATTACTTTGCAGCGCACAGGATAATCCGTCAGAATGAGAATAAGCAACTGCTGCCTGCAACTGAGCCCCATGCACGAATAAACAATATTATAAAACGTTTTGTTCACCAGATATACCAAATGAAAATAAAACTTTCACTGTGAATCAGTCATCTGTGCAATAAGAGAGCAGAGAAATGTAATTATTAAGCCTCAAGACATTGAAAAATATTAAAATCTTGTCACATAATGCAGATAATTTGCAGAATATCTTGCAAAAAAGGGCAGTTTGAGGAAAATAAAATGAAAGTATGCTTCACAACATCCACTTGAGATCCAGATTTAGTTACATAAACAGGCAAAGACACACAGTGAGTAACGTACCTGGATATTTAGTGAAGATTGTCCTTTAAAGCACAACTCCAGCGGTGCTCATCGTGAGAAAGTTACCATGCAATCAGGCGCAATAGTTCCCATTAATGCGCAAAGCTGCACGAAAACGTGCAGATGTTGCAGCAGCGCGCATCCTCCAGTCGGTCACGTAAAAAAGCAAAGAAAACGGAGCAACTTTCCCTCCTTTGATCAGCGAACAACAACACCACACACAACAACAACGAGCAGGAGACCAGATGACATCTCTCAGTGTCAGCTCCGGATCCTTGTGCCACTTGTCTACTCGGCTCCCTGTCCAGGCAGCGTCAGGCGATCCAGCGGCCTCTCAATCATGATTGGTCCGGTAATCCCTTCAGAAATCAGTGGGATTAGACAAAAATGGAATACAAAAAAAAAAAAAAGAAAAAAAAATGCCTGCTTTAATTTTTGTCCTTGCCTCGAGAACCCGTCACCGACTGGAGCTCCTCTGTTGCGTAAGTCCACCAGACTGCCCTCCTCCTGCACACAGGAGTCTAACGAGCCAATGAAAAACAGACGCAAATTAAACTAAACATGGTTTAATGAAGGCGGCAGCCCCGAGCTCGTGCCGTGCATGAGACACCCCGATGATCCCAGAATAAGGAGGGTATGTTTTTGAAAGGATAGATGGCAAAATCTCTTTGCATCGTGAAAACAACTGTCGTCTTATTTGTCAATACAGCTGATCCCTCCCTCTGTGTCAATTCATCCCAGCTCTCTCTCTCCCTCCCTCTCTCTCTCTCTCTCTCTCAGACACACACACTTTCATGCATGTGCACACACGCACACACACACATGTGCGATCGTGCACAGCAGCCTAATTGGGGACAATGCTCTGCTTGCCAGTTGTCACAATCCCCCCCAGATGTGATCAGACTCTGGCAGATGCTGCTCAGTTGTGTGTGTCGTGTGGCTGCGCGTGTTGCCAGCAGAGGGCGCTGTCCACACTCTCCCCCTCACTCACACACACACACACACGCACGCGCACGCACACGCACACGCACACACATCTCGCCCAGCTAGCTGTAACCGGCTAGCGAGACTGTTTTCGAGTTGACACCCTCCCCAAACCTCGGCAGCAGCTAAGCTGCACAGTCGACATGGCAAGAAAATATCGCAACAATTTCCTACAGAAAGATGAAAATCTTCCAAGTCTTTTGGAATGAGTGAGTAGCATCGACAACAATGATCTGTTTGTTCCGACGGAAACTACGAGTAGAAGTTGCATATTTTGTTTAAGTCACGTTTAATGACGCATAGCTATGGATAGCTAGTTGTGGCTAACGCGAAATGGTAGCTAGCTAGCTCGCTCGCTAACAAGCTAACGGCTACTAGAGGGAGGAGTACGGTCTGTTCGCTAGGGCTTGCTAGCCTTCTGTGCTCAGTCCGACGACAAGAGTTAGCTTCGTCTCGGAAAACGTGTCCAAAACACAATTGTGCGATGAGCCTGAGCATTTGGACACAAGTAAAAAATTAGCGTCAGTGAGTCTGGTGAAAATAAACATATGGTGAAGGCAGTTGGGTTGCTGGGTAGTTTCGGATGCTAGCGTTACATAATCTCGCCGTTGAGAGTCAAATGGCTCCACTTTCCAGTGTCACTGTGCTTCTTCTGTAGCTATCGTTTCTTAAACCAATACATGAGATGGTACCTAATGTTCTCGGCAGTGTTGTGAGTTATTTATCACGGTAACTTTAGCAATAATAGCGGTTTCATGACCAACCAGTGGATAGTTTTCGATAATTTAGCAACTGTGTGTGTTTTTTTGTTGTTTTTTTTAAATCAGACGACGTTTGCTCGCTAGCTAACCTAGCAAACTAGCCACCCATAGCTTAGCTTGCTAAAAGTAAGCTAACGTTACCTACAATTATCGAGTTAGCTAACGTATCGCCTTATTCCTGACAAAACATTAAAAATGCGCGTAGAGTAAAAAAACAAGGTGATCACAGTCATGATAACAATCTTTAATACCAGAAATACAATTAATTCCGGAAGCATAATTTTGCCCAACTGTGTTAGCAAGCGTTAGCTTCATGATAAGTTAGATAGCGCAGAGGGACTTGGTTGTTAGCCTCTTCAGGACCCTTTGTCCATAGTCATAGTGGTAACCAGCTCTTGTAAGTAGGCCACACAGCAGTTGTTTTGATCCTTCTCCGTCGCTTGTTTCCTCTGTATTTTACAAATAGGTGCTGTGTCACGTCTGATTTCATATTTAGTTGGTTTTGTGTTACGGTTGAACAACGCGTACCGACGGGTAGTCAAAGCTAAATAGACTTGAGATAATAGATTTTTGATTTGTAACGTAGTCGAGTATCAGTAGTCCTCCCAAAATCCTACTTTGCACTTCCACTGGCCTTTACTGCCCATCTCAGCTGCAGATGCACTCATACACAACAAAGCCATCTTTATGTAGTTATATATATATATAGTTAAATTGTGTTGTAATGTGAGATAATAAGCATTTAAAACTGCATTGTGACTCTTCAGATGTGCTGAATTCATTGTTAATCCCCTTTTTTCTCTCTCTTTTTCCAGTATTCATCACGCGATGTGATCCAAAATCCACAATGTGTGAGAACATTTAAGAACGATTGAGTTCGGAAGAAAACATTTTGATTCCAGTGGAATCTTCCATATATAAATATATATATATTATTTGATTTCTTTTTTTCTCTGTGTTAAAACTTACATACATTTACACACACACACGTGTCCCATCGAACATATAATCATGCCAGTCCAAGCACCACAATGGACAGAGTTCCTGCTGTGCCCGATCTGCACGCAGACATTCGAGGAGACTGTCCGCAGGCCCATCAGCTTGGGCTGCGGACACACGGTCTGCAAGATGTGCCTGAACAAGTTGCACCGTAAGGCCTGTCCGTTTGACCAGACGGCCATCAGCACAGACATCGAGCAGCTACCTGTCAACACGGCCCTGTTGCAGCTGGTGGGAGGCCAGGTGAGACTTGTGTCTTTGTTTATTTGTGTATTTTATTAGATAACGACATCTATGCAAAGCTCCTCTTGGGCACCAGCTCATGTGTGTGTTTGTATAGTTTTAATATACCATTCATGAGTCGACACTGCGATGCTTTCTGTAATTACTGTTTATGGACTTTAGTAGAGTGTTGGGCAAGTGCTGTTGCATGATGCGCACAGCGAGGAGATTCCTATTATGAGTCACGCTTCAGGCGTTGAGCAATGACTTTAATTCTGCTGGTTTACTGAGGAACAGATCAGTGAAGCTGTAATTCTCCGAGGTGGTGTTTGACCAACAGGGTGAGGCACAGCTAATGGCGTATTGGGTTTGTTGGCCAAGTTTCCAGCCATACAGTGCATGATAATGGATAATGTCAGTGCATCGACTGTGAGCTGTCTGATACAGTCATGGCTGTGATGTCTTGTCTCATAGCTGAGTGCATTGAATATCTCTCAGGGTCTGAAGTCAAGATGGTAGACTTATTTGGTTAGTTTGAATGAATGTTGATTTTTTTCTAAATTGGCACAGCGTGAGCATTTAAATAGAAACATAATGGAGGCTCCAGACTAACTTTTCATACCGGTTGCACTGGTGCACCCAATAATATGACTTAATGTAGTTACTCATCACATTAGTCGCACCCCGAAGCCCTGATAATTAGATAAATGCTTCTCTCAGGTGTCATGGCTATATGTTATATTGTGATTATGTGAAGTTCAGTGTTGACCTACAAAAAATGTGGCATATGCCTTCGGTACAATGCAATAGTTGTCAAATGTTTTTTTTTATTTATTTTTTTATGCATCAGTCCTATTTCTTTGTTCCAGCTATTGTGATGCGATATTCGTCTAATTACTCCCCCTCTCTGTTCTCCTGCAGGTTCCTAAGGCTCAGCCAGTTGCCTTGATTACCAGTCCAGAGGACTCGCAGCATTATGAGGAGGCCAGGCAGTGTGTGGAGGAGCTGGCCCTCTACCTCAAACCTCTCAGCAACACCAGAGGTACAACACACACACAAACACATGCTTGTTACACCTCTATTATTATCTGTTGACACTCTTGTTGCCCTTTAAATGAAACTCGGAAAGTTGTTTTTAACACGGGAAGTCTGGTCCCCGATATTCTTGGCGGTTCCATGTGGTTTGAGATGTGAGCATGCTGCTGCGAGGTGAATGTTGATGGTCGCCTTGTTCCCTTTTTATAAACATGCTGCGTGAGTTTGTGCTTTCTGCGCGTCAATGTCACACAAGGAACAAGAAAGGGATGGAAAGCTAAAGTTATACAAAACAGTAGTCAGTAATTTCTATAAGGACAAACATTTTTAAAAAACATCAGCCTGACAAGTGATGAACCCGGAGTTCGGTCAAAACTTCCCCTCATGAAGCTGTGGATATGATATCACTAGGCCATAAACGGACGATACGCTGTTACAGATGGCAGATGTGTCAGATAATTTACATTTCTGACTGTCATCAGTTGAAAATATCAAAACTAGCGTGTGTGATCCTCTACTATTCTGTGATTCATGTCATGCGTGGGATAAACAAAGATATTAGATGTTTGATAAGGCTGTGAATAGTTTTTGTTGCTCGAGTTGGACTGTTGCCAGATCAATTGTCATTGTAAATAGAAAAAGCAGAACTACTGTTTCTGTTAATATGTTACAGAGACATTTCTCATCACTAGTTCTCATAAATGGCTGTTTCATAGGGATAGTACTGTCTTGATGGAGCCACTTTTCCCACAAAAATTAATAGTTACTACAAAATTTAGATTATATTTTCAAAGAGAAGAGAGGGTTAAAAGGAGCTCTTGCTAAGTTGTTCACCTGAAATAAAATGATAACAGGACATTGAAATAAAATGTTAAAGACCCTAACCTTGGTGTCTGTGGGCAGAATTGCATTAAAACTGCATTAATTGTTCTGCAAATATCGCAAATAAAGCACAATATGCTCGTGTGGCAACATTAAAAAGGTTCATGGTGGTGCTGTCCTTGATTTCTCTTTGTTTGGGTGCCAATTTTAAGCAATTTCCTTGATTTTTCACTGACCATATTAACTGAATATAGTTGACTGAATTAAAAGCTTGATGCAAAATGTACTTGTAATTGAAACCATTGAAAAAGGCTCATTTCTCATCATTACTGAGTAAATGAAGTGTTTTAATCATTGTTTATTTAAACGTTAGGAAATTAAATCAAACAAAATAATCCTGTCACTCTGAATTGCTGCTGATTTTCTCGCTCCGCCCGTCTTAATTCAATGACAACATTTAAAAAATAACAGACTTACTCTGTTGAACCCACAAGCTTTATTGGACCGCACGCATCACGTGACACATGCAGCGTTCTTTAAACGTAGCCTGACACATTTTGGTATCAACAAAGAGGATTATGTCTTACAAAGAACTTGATCTTCTCACAAATCTGTTTGTAATATGGGCATTATCTGTGTAGCCAGAGCTGTGAGCTGTGTTTTCAGTGTATATCCTCTCGGTTTACCAGTTGTCATCTCTAACCTCTCACCAGGTGTGGGTCTGAGCAGCACAGCCCAGAGCATGCTAAGTCGGCCCATGCAGAGGAAACTGGTAACTCTGGTCCACTGCCAGCTGGTGGAGGAGGAGGGCCGTGTTAGAGCCATGAGAGCTGCCCGCTCTCTGGGCGAGCGAACTGTCACCGAACTCATCTTGCAGCACCAGAATCCACAGCAGCTCTCCTCCAATCTGTGGGCTGCTGTCCGTGCACGAGGATGTCAGTTTCTCGGGCCAGGTATGTCGTTTTCCTTACCTTTCCTTAACTGCAAAGTGAGACGAGACCTCTCTTTCAACTGTCACTGATGTTTTTTTTATGCCTGTCCTCTCCCAGCCATGCAGGAGGAAGCTCTTAAGTTGGTCCTTCTCGCTCTAGAGGATGGTTCTGCTCTGTCCAGGAAGGTGTTGGTTCTCTTTGTAGTCCAGAGGCTTGAGCCGCGCTTCCCACAGGCCTCTAAAACTAGCATTGGCCATGTGGTGCAGCTCCTCTACAGGGCCTCCTGCTTCAAGGTATGTTGCTGGTTGAAGTTTGTCAGTTTGCATGTCATGAAAAGCTCTCTGCAGAAGAAGGCAGAGGACAAAGCTAACACAAAAATAACTCTTTATCTCCTCCTGTGTCTACATAGGTTACCAAACGTGATGAGGACTCATCCCTGATGCAGCTTAAAGAGGAGTTCAGAACTTACGAGGCTCTGCGGCGCGAGCACGACTCTCAGATAGTTCAGATTGCCATGGAGGGTGGGCTGCGCATCGCACCTGACCAGTGGTCCTCTCTGTTATATGGAGATCAATCTCACAAGTCACACATGCAGTCTATCATAGATAAGGTGTGTAAGAGATGTAACTGTTTGTTTTCATATCATAGTATATTCTGGTATATTTCGTAGATGATTTGTGTGTTCTGCGATACGTTGGAGTTTCTTATCTCCTTATATATAAAAGCATGTTCTTGTCTTCTTCTGGCGCAGCTGCAGACCCCAGCGTCTTTCGCTCAGAGTGTTCAGGAGCTGACAATTGCTCTGCAGAGGACCGGAGACCCAGCCAACCTCAACAGGCTGCGGCCTCACCTGGAGCTACTGGCAAACATTGATCCAAGTCCTGGTGAGAAACAACTTCAGGAATCTATATTTTGTATTGACATAAGGATGCAGTGTCACAAGCTGGAATCCACACAATGACCTTTGCATCTTTTCAATTCTTTCTCCAACATCTCTCCTATTATTCTAGTATATCTTGTATAAATACATTTTGTTTTTCGTTTTGGAAACATTTTTGATTTAAATATTTTGATAAGTCTGTTTTTCTCATATCTACATAATTTTCTCCACAGATGCTCCCCCTCCCACATGGGAGCAGCTCGAGAAAGGGCTGGTAGCAGTGAAAACAGTGGTGCATGGCCTGGTGGACTTCATTCAGAACCACAGCAAGAAAGGAGCTGACCCTCAACAGGTCAGTTTATGCAATGAACCACAGAAAAAATGGGGCCCCGTCCCTTTACGAGTTAATCCAGGATACACTGACTGGAGGTCATAGTCTAACCACTACCATCATTAATACATCAATGATAAGACTTGTAGTGATGCCCTTTGAAGCCGTTCCTAAGCTTTGTGGTGAAATAGATGTTATCAGTATCACCCAGTTCTGTCCTTACTGTCATGTTTAAACACCTGTGTGTTTACCTTTGTTTGTTGTTGTGCTAGGCAACATCCTTGAATAGGGTTTAACCGTAATGACACAAGAGGTAAATGCTTTCTGTTTCAATAATACTGTGTCTCTCTTTTAGCCTCCTCAACACAGCAAGTACAAGACATACATGTGTCGTGACATGAAGCAGAAGGGAGGCTGTCCTCGTGGAGCCAGCTGCACCTTCGCTCACTCTCAGGAAGAACTGGAGAAGTGAGTCTTGACAATTACCAACATGTAGCAGTCTCTCCTTTTTAGCTAAAAAAATTACATATTGAAGTAAAAAGGAAACCGTTTCCACACCACTAAGCATCTCTTAAACACGTTGTGCTTTGTTTTCTGTTTCGTCAGGTATCGTAAGATGAATAAGCGTCTGGCAGCTCGCCTCCCCGGCTCAGGAGGGCTCATGCCAGACGACGGCCTTCCTCTCGATGTAGCAGTGACCAGGAAGCCTTCGCCCCTCACCAATGGCGCACCCTCTTTGCCCCAGCTGATTGCCCGTGGCACCGAAACAGTCCCGTATGAGCTGTTGCGTAAACCCATGAAGATGGACGGAGGGAGTCCCAATGCCCCAGGATCACCACCTGATCCGTGAGTATAGCTGTGCATTCAAGTCTGTGACAGCCAAAGAACAGGCAGTTTCTTTTCTCTAGGTTTTGGTTGCGTTTCCATATATGGAGTAAAAATCAAATACTTTTGAGAATAACCGACCTTTAGTTGTAGGAATGTCTTGTTTTGTCCAAATCCCAAATATATTAGATTTACTGTCATAGAGGAGTCAAGAACAACTACTACAACTACTAAAATATTTTTTTGCTGCTCTACTTCTGTTAATGTTTTTGTGTTATATTTTGTCTGTAGCTGTCGACAACTCTACCCGGTGCAAACACTAAACAGTATAAAGTCGGTGTAGTTCAGTGGTTGCACAATGCAAAGGGGTCAGGATAAGTCTACCGAGGACAGGACGAATGTCATTATCGAATCTGTAGAATCATATTTGAATAATGGGTTTATGGGAAAAACTGTCTGCAGGTTGATGATCACTCATGACTCATGATGATTGCTAACATTTGTCCCTGTAGCATGGACTCTGTGCCCAAACCTGGTATGCAACTGCCACCTCATGCCATGGCCCATCCGAGGATGCCAGCAGACCACCTCTCTGGGGTAAAGCACATGCCGGTGGTAGCCAGAGGTTCACCAGTGTACCCACAGCCACAGCTCCCTGAGATGTGCTACGACGCTCGCCCACCACCCTCTGCTTCTCAGTATGAGCCCCCACAATACTCCACAGGTATGGGTCGAGTGAATTGCGCTTCTGCGCTTGTGACTGGTGAAAAGTTGCCATCTTTTTATTTTGTGCTTAGAGATCATTTAGGAAAGTGATGTTAATAAAAGTCTGCCATTTTTTTTTCTCAGGGTACCCCTACCAGCAGCCGCAGTATGTTCCTCGGGATTACATGCGTAATCCTCCTCCACCCAGTGAGTCAGGGCCCCCTTACCAGGACCCCTACCCTGGCTACGGCCCTCCAGAGCGCCCATACCAGGCCCCTCACTCTGGTCAACCTTTCTCTTACCCACATCCTCCACACCATGACCGGGGTCGCCACGGGACCTACTCTGGCCCACCACCCCCTCCACAGCCTTACCCATCTCAGAGGGATGGCCTGGTCAGAATGAGCCCTGCCCCTCTGGATGTCCCCCCACCATCAGCAGCACAGGCTAATTCGCTTTACCACCAGGAGCCCAGTGCCCGGGATAGATACCCTCCAGATGGCTACTATCCACCAGGTGCCCAGCCTCCACCCATGAGGACTTATGTCAGGGTGAGTCATTTCAGGAGTTTGCCTTTAACTCTTTGTGTAGCCATCCTAGTTACAAACCACTAAAATAAATGCCAGTTGTTCAACAGTAATATTTGAGCGTGTGTGTGTGTTTTAGGGACCATCATATGGTGGCTCGCAGCCCAGCCTTGACTACCTGCACCGACGTCGCCAGGAGCTGTTATCGCAGCTGGAGGAGAGGAAGGTCATCTCCCCTCCACCATTCGCTGCCTCCCCGACTCTTTCCCATTCCTTCCCCAGCGACTATCCTCCAGAGGTTAGCACCTTGTGAATTTCATACATCTCTGCGACTGGCTTCAAGAATCAGGAACTGCAATGGACGTTGTGGTGTAATTGTTAAAAAGAGGTACTGGAAGTATTTGTAACATCACTTTCTCTGTGTATATTCTGTGTTTGCAGTACGGGGAGGAGAGCTCCAAAAACATGATGAAATGCAGAGAGCCTGACTACGCAGGGCAATACTCTCCCTGGTCTTGTGAAACCATTGGCTCCTACATTGGCACAAAGGACGCCAAACCCAAAGACGTTATGGTTCCTGGCGCCATGGAGATGATGGTGAGTTCAGATGGATAAAATCTGTCAGCAACCCTGTCAGTATACAATGTTAAACAACGTTATTATTAGAATCAGGTGAAATGCTTGTAGCCTCATCCTCTCTAACCGCTAATATCCCTCTTCCTCCCGCTGTCAGAATGTGGAAGCTAAGGATCTGAGAGAACCATCGCTGGAGGCTCCTCGGAGGGGTGCAGAAGTCAAGGATGATGACCCCATTATCCCCTTTGGCCCCCAGCCCACTGTATCACGCTTCGGTGCCATTTCCCGCACCTCAAAGACTGGCTACCAGACCACCTGCCCTGTGCAGGCTATGGCCTCCACTCCCCAGAACCCAAACTCTAAACATATGGCTATGCCAGGTATGAGATCACAACAAGGTATTAATGACTGATACAGGGGTTTTTTGCAATTTGGTAATTTCACATAATTGTGTCGTTTAATTAAATTTCTGACAACCATTTGACCATCTCTCCTACAGAATACACATACGGAGGCCATGTAGGATGGGGTGGAGCTTCATACCCCTCCCACCAGGCTGCCTCTGCCTCTCAGGGACACTTAAGTGAGCGGTAAGGCCTGCGTGTTTTTGTTTTTTTCCTCTTTGATGATAATCCCGCTTTCAGGAAGATATCAGAAATACACGTGTAAAAATGAAAATTTATGCCCTGAGATGATTTTAAAGCAGTTTTTTCCCACTGTATTTCACCCTCACAGCCTGCCTATGGCAGCCCCAGACAGAGAACAGTTAAAGATTGAGCTGCAGCAGGTCACCCAGCAGATCAACCAACAGACCCAAATGCGAAGCATGGAGGTATGTATGATGCATCCACATGCTTCTTAGGTGGTCCCATTTCCCGAGTTGGGAAGTCCTTACTCCTTTCGATATGATGTGTTAGGAGCTTTTAAGTTGTAATGCGTAAACAAAATGGATGCTACAGTGAAGATGGCAACTAACCATATCAAAAATTACATGTGAACAAAAAAATGATGTGCAATACATGGATTAAAAAAACATTTCTTACCATCAACCAAACATTTACTTTGGTCTGTAGTGTTCTGCGTATATAACTTAAAAGCCAAGTACCAACATTTTCAACTGCTTTCCAACTTGTTGTCCCAACTTAAGAGGGTGTTCATGTGAATTTTCCCAGTCAGGAACCAATTTTTCTGGTAATTCCTACACCATATAATTTCAATGTCTAACAAGAGGACCTTCAAAGGTCTAGAAAGTACAGAAGTGGATTAAATATTGCAACTTGATAAGTTCTGCATTTAAAAAACATTATGATTTTTTTTTAATTATTAATTAGAAATCAAGAAGTTTTTTTATGTCCCTGCTTTCATTTCACATGATAAATGAATCAGCGGTTGACAGTCATCCTAGTCTAGTCACTTTCAAAATATAGTCATTACTGTGCCACACTTCTTCAGATAATTGCCAGAAATGCACACTCATCCTTCTTCACTTCCTGTCTCACTTTCCAGGCTGCCAGTAACTCTCTGCTGCTGCAGAGGGAGGCCAGCGCGTTGGCAGGACAGCCTGTGCAGTCCAGTCAGAGCCAGGCGGCAGCAGCAGCCCAGCAGCAGCAGGCCAAGTGGCCAGCAGGGGGAGCAAGCACAGCAGCTGTATCCAGTGAACAGCTAAGCCTGGAGCTCCACCAGGTGGAGAGAGAGATTGGCAAGAGGACCCGGGAGATGGCTTTGGTAAGGGTGGTGGGGAGCTAATGTATGCTTTGATAAAGTTGGGATAAAGTGGAATTATTGATTTAAAAAAAGTTGTAGTAATCTAGGCCGTGGATCTGATAAGCTCAACATTTTAACAAAAACAGAATATGTAGCCGAGTGTCTCTCCAGCAAACTAAGCCTGTTTTTGTTCATCCCCAAACCAGGAAAACCAAGTAGCCCATGATGTTCAGCAGTACAAGATGAAACCTGCAGAGAACGGACAACCAGAGCACAAGACACAGCTGGAAGAAATCTCGCTGGCTCTTGGGTGATTATACACATATTTGACGATATGTGCGTTAGAGCTGCAACAATCATTCGATTAGTTGATCAAAAAGACTGTTCTGATAACTGATTAACTTTCAACAGAGTCATTTGTTTAAGATTTTCTGGTTTTAGCTTCTTAAATAGGAGGATTTGCTTGATTTTTAACTGTTGGTTGGACAAAGAAGCAATTTGAATGATGTCACTATGATCTCTGAGAAATTGTTATAAGCTTTTTTTCCATTTTATAGAGTGATCAGTTAATCCTGACAGTAATTAGCATATTAATCAATAGTGAAACATGTCACAAGTTGCAGCCCTAATGGGTATGAGTTATCCTGATCTCTCTCCAGTGTTCCTTCTTCTCACTTGTGTTTTTCTCTTTCCTGAATCCAGCGAGGTGTCAAACGGCTCCAGCAGTCTGCAAGAAAGTGCAGTGGGCGGGTCCATGCTGTCACTGACCAATAAGACGTCTGCGTTGAGCATGTGCTCTGATCCTGGTGCCACTGGTTCAGAGATGCAGAAGAATGGCGTCGTCCATTCCTGCTCTTAGGCAGTGCACACAGACACACACACACACACACACACACATACACACACAAGATGCTCATTTGAAAAGCATGCACAGGCACACACACACACACCCATTCTATTTAGAAGATGAGCAGTATCTGCCGTGATATGAATTTTCTTTCTTTTTGTTCTGTGAATGAGCTTTTTTTAATGACTTTCCTTGCCTGGAAACCAGGGCATATGATAACATTTCTTGTGTGTGTTAATTTTTTTTTTCTTTCTTTTTTTTGTACTGGGATTACAGATTAACAAGGCTCACAATAGATATATTAGGAAGAGAAAATGGTGGTGACGTTGACAGTGGTATTATAATTTCATTCAGCAAGGAAAGGCCTATTCCATCTTTCATTAACACAAAAAACATTTGTTAAGTATTTGCCTGATCCTCCTCATATCAGATGTTTTTGGCATACATGTAGACGAACGGTTAGATACAAAGGAGCAGGTCAATAAGCACTATCGCAGCACATCACATGCACTCTGAGGAAACCTCTCTTGTTACAATCTGACGATCTATAAAGATGATGTAGGAAGTGTGTCGCTTGGTACTCACCCCCAGAATCGTAAAAAAAAAAAAAGAGTGGTTGCCCAGATCTAGATGGTCTGAGGAGGGAAAAGCATTAACAGTATTCCACCAGTATTCATCTGAAACAGAAACGCGTGGTGTTTTTTAGAAATCACTTTAGCGCCACATGCACGTCCTCACCTGCCACGAGAAGTATGATTTTTATTAGTGCATTTTATGAACACATCATATATCTGTTTCATACTTGAAAGCAGTATATTATATTTAATTGAAGCATTCTGTTTTAAGGATTGCAACAAGTCTTTTTGATAATGACCTTTCCACATGTTTTCTATAAGGGAATCTACCGTGCTTCTCTCGGTCGTGGCGTGACCTGATGTGGTTCGGTCGGCTTTTGCCCCGAGCGCCGCAGGGCTGCATTCAGTCCAAGCAGATTATGTTATGAAATCGTTTGCAGCATGCTCAAAAAAAAAAAAACAGTTGAGTTTTCTGGTTGTATGCAAATGATCAGGCTGAGAGAGTACATCTTTCTGCCTCAGGAGTCCGGTGAGTGTAAAACTTGTCTGTCAGGGTAAAATAAGGATTTCCCTCCTCAGAGCTTCTCATCTGGCCACACAAAAGGCCTCCCCATTGGGATTATCTTGTCATTTGTTCTCCTAACTTCTATGAAGTTGCCTTCCCTTTGTGTTTTTTTTTTTTTTTTCGTTAAATTTTTTTCATGCTTTATGTTGTTACGATTTGGGGGGTGTGGCCTACCTAGTGAAGGCTTTATAGAGTTGCACGCGTGTCCTCCTCTCTGTCATGAAATGGTTGAATTCCAAGCAAAACCCAGACTTATCTTTTGTACTCGTAGAAAGGAAACTGTTGTAGCGTTTTTAGCTTCACAGTACTTTTGAAATCATGTTTACAGCTGAGGATATTAGCGTTGGTTACTGAGGGGTGAACACATCAGACTTTTCAAATATAGCTATCCGCAAAAATAGCAGATGTGAGTATATTTAAACATCTTTATTGGTGAGTCGGACAATATTCTGTTCACACTATCACGTTTTCCTTTACACACCTCAATGTCATCATCACCACCATTGCCACTATTATTGCTCTTTCTCCATCATGTCAGTTGTTTACTGCTGATGCTCGACACGGAGCTCTTTGCCTTTTGTAAACAATTAGCATGATGGGCTACAGTTTTACAGCTCTGCTGAGAGCGAGTGAGTCCTTGTGTTTGAACGGTTGAAGGATAGAGGAGACGCTCCGGGGCAAGTCGCTTAACGCTGAGCTGTCGTTCAGGTCAGACGAGGGGTTCTGTGAAACTGACAGTTTGACAAATCCCTGATAACTGATGAGTCAAATAAATAAAGACACAAATGTTTTGTGGGTTATTTGATAGGCATCTCTTCCAGTTAGTCAGCGCCATGAATAGTGGATGTTTGGGTTTTTCTTTATTTTCTTCAAATTTTCCTACCACACTTCAAGCCTCTGGCTGCTCCTCGCTACATTTATTGTTTAGGTACACAGCTCACTTATACATATGAGTATGTATACATACATTAATATACTAAAGCACTATTAATGTGCCACCTCTTATTTTACTCGCTCAGCATTTATATTAAATGATCTCTACTAGAATCAGCATTTTTTTTTTTGTTTTGTTTTTGTTTGATTTGTTCTCTGTCCACTGGTTGCCAACACAGACTTTATCCTTTCCCAGACGAAGGACTTCTGTGCGCATTGATGTGTGTTCACTTAATCTTTTGTGTTCAAACAAAGATGTTCTTTATAGACTATGCTTCCGAAGAAGACAAAAATTCTGTAACTTTGGAAAATTTATGGAGACGTTTTGTGTGTGCTAGATTGTATTGTAGAAAATGTACCCTATTTTTTTTTTCCTCAAAGTGTGCTGTACTGGGTGATAGTGTTGAGGTATTAGAAAAGTGTTGGGGTTTTTTTCCCCCACCCCTGCCCTACAAGAGGATATTCAGGAAGGTGTGATGAAAGGTTGGCCTTAAATCCTCTTGCAATGCTCCTTTACCTTGTCTGCTTTAGGAGCATGAGATGATCTCAAAAATAGTAATTTACACTGAATTGGCATGACTTAGAGTCATACAGACGGACTCTAGTAGATTTCCCCCCCGTTTTTGAAAATTACTTATGAAACTACAATAATGCAAATCTCTTATGATTTGACGCAAAATGTGTATTTTTTATTATTTTTAAAGGAAAAGTTGACCTAGCTTTCTTTTTTTTTCTTTCTTGTTTTTTTGTTTCTGCAATAGTTGAGTGAATTTACTGACCTACAAGTCTTACAGTCTTTAAAGCATCATCTGACCTGATGTGTAGTCAACAGCTATAAGAGTATCTGAGTGACATTCACACAATAATTTTGTTCTGCAGTTATAATTCCATGAATTGGCGACATTTGACGGTGTTAATTCAGTACGTTGTTTTTCACTTCTCTAAGTGCGAGTCAACCAAAACTATCACGATGCTGATTCGACCTGCTGGGTCCCCTGCAGGTCTGAATGAGCCTTAAAACGCCTTTAGCTTAGCAGAACTGACATATGACAATGACGAATGGGGTGGTTTACTATTTAGTAAATAGCAAAGATGTTCATTTCAATCTCCTGTGTGTTTTTGTTTCTGAGTGGAACTGCTGCCTCAACCCCCTCATTTACATAATTAACCCCTCCACTCCCACCCTTGACCACTGAACTCTGTTACTGCTGTTTGAGGCTCACATTTTATTCCCTGACTTTCTGGGGAAATTCGCAAATGGCTATTTTATATGATTACTCCCTTGTAAAATATCTCTTAAATTAAGGTACAGGTTTGATTTCAGCAAGAAAAAAGAAGTTTTTATATGTATATTATACTCCATTAAGGAATGTCTAGAATTATCTTCCTCCAATGTGGATGTAGCCATTATTACGCCATTTTATGACTTTGTAAGAGAATTCACTGTGTGAAAATTGGTTTGCATTTTTGTATAATACAATCTGCTTTTTTTTTTCGTTTGATACGAGAGGGAGGTCAAACTGGAAGTTTGAAGAGAGAAAAAAATGAACCTGTGAAATTGAGAAAACAAAGTGTAACTTATGTACAACAGTGATTCTAAGCTGAGGGGGAAAGATTAAATGATATTGCTAACTCAGAATCGTTGTGTCGTTGTTTTCTATTTTAATCAGCGTTCAACCAGTTCAAGAGCAAATTCAGCTGTAGATGTATATTAACCAGAATATGAGGCTTCGGTTTGACAGCTTTATTTCAGCAAAGGCAAATATTTTATATTCAGACATTTATTTTTAAATAAGTAGTTATTACTATAAAGTAAGGCACTTAAAAACTTTTTCACACTGGGTTATCTCGCATATCGTTACTCCACGTCTGTTGGATCCCACGTCACACGCCTGTCTTCATGCAGACTCCCCAAAGTGGCCATGTCCAACTCCTCCAGCTGGAACCCAAACACCTACGTACAGGTAGAGGAGGAGGAAGAGGGTGAAATGAAGAAAGGAATTCAATTCAGTCTATCCTTTAGAGGTCCAATTGATCAGAAATGTAGTTTGAAATATTCAATTAAACTTATCCAAACTGAAAATGTCAACCGAATGTGAAGATATAGGAGTTTTGATATTATATCAAAGTGTACTGTGTTGCAGAGATGTCTACTGATGTTAGCATGCTTGTCCTGGTCTTTTTCTCCGACACTCCTGTCCGGGCCACTAGCTGCACGTCTGAGTCTAACGCGTGTCTTTTTAATGTGTTGTCTGTCTTCATGCATGCTTGATTTGTACAGAAGCCCTAAAGGGCCATGCATTCATACATTTTATTTCCTCTCTTTTCCCATGATAACTAGTTAATTTCAATTGTTTTCTCGAGATCTTGAGTTATTATCTCGAAATAACAACTGCGGTTTTCCTGAGATAACGGGATAATTTTCTCAAGATAACGAAACTTTGTTTTCCCGAGATAACGATATAATTAATTGGAGATCTTGAGAAAACAAAACAATAGTGTAGTATATTAAATCATCTAAATCTAAAAATTTAATCTAAAAAGACGGCTAGCAAGGCTTCAGCTATACGCAATCTAAATGAGCCTGATGTCGTCGTTAACTACATAGCTGACCAGCTACGAGGTCCGGGGCGTCTCCATAATCTCAGGCCTATCGTATCACAGTCATTATCTCGAGATCTCAAGTTAATTATATTGTTATCTCGGGAAAACAAAGTTTCGTTATCTTGAGATCTCGAGAAGATTATCCCGTTACCTCGGGAAAACGGCAGTTGTTATTTCGAGATAATAACTCAAGATCTCGAGAAAACAAATGAAATTAACTCGTTAAAATGGAGGAAATAAAATGTATGAATGCATGGCCTTTTAGGGCTTCCGTAGATTTGTCCATCACAACATAATGAATCTTTCTCAACCTCTCAATTTTCATCAGTTTTTGTGAAGCTTAATGCGCAATCATCCAAAAGACTGTCCAAAGCAATTCCAACTCACTTCACAGTTTTCTTTTATCCTCTTTTCATTGGTGGATTTTGGTATCGTGACAACTCCATTCTGAGGAAAAGAAGGAAAACCATAGCATTAATTATATAAATTGAGATATGTGTGTCAGGCTAACTCAACTTAGGGCAATGTCTGATCAATGAACCAACCTGAATGCTCCAGCGGATGCAGATCTGAGCTGGTGTGCGTCTGTACTTTTCTGCTATCTGGAGAACAGTTGGGTTGCTGAAGACCTGACCCTTGGCCAGAGGACTGTACCCTTCAACCACGATTCCCTCCTTCTGACAGTACTCCTTCAGCTTACTGGGCTGCTGGAAAGGATGGTACTCCATCTGATGAGAACATTTTTAAGATGCATCATAGACAAGTTTATGGGGCAAGTTAGTACTCAAACAGCAGACTAATATAAGTTTATGGACGAAAGCTACTTAGAAATACTTCCATAAGTGTGGATATGGGGATGCAGGAGGGATCGCACCCTCACCCCCACAACTACAGTCTTTTTTTATTATCATATCTGAAACAAATATATCATTCCCCAAATCTGCCCTGAATTCCCCTAAGAACCAAAAAAAAACCCAAAAAAAACTAAACCCTACCTGGTTCACATGTGGCACAACCCTGCAGTCCTCCTTTAACTGCTCCAGGTGGTGGACCAGAAAGTTGCTCACTCCAATAGCACGGCACACCCCTTCAGTGACAGAGATACTTATGCTGTATGAAATATCGACTATGCATAATGTACATATTTTTGTGTATTTTGCCACGGCCTGGATTGCTGCCGAACAAAGTTTTGTTGTATTTCAAAAATGCAATGACAAGGTATCTATCTATGTTCTGTACCTTCTTCGTAAAGTTCCTCCAAAGCTCTCCAGGTCTCAGCTCTCACCTCCCTGTTGGAGCAGCCTGGTTGCATTGACCCCGGCCAGTGCATCAGGTACAGATCTGAAAAAAAGGGGGCAGGTGATGAGTTGAGATACTGCCAAAGATGCACAGAACAAGCATTATTAGACAGAGCAAAGCAACAACAAAGACAACTGTAGTTTCATACCAAAATATTCAACCCCCATCTTTGAGCGGGAGTCAGCACAGGCCTTCTTTGTAGCTTTGTACCCGTAGTCCATTGGCCAGAGTTTGTCAGTGATCCATAGATCCCTTCGAGGTATTCCACTTTCTCTGAGAGCTTGACCCAGTTTCTCCTCACAGCCATAGCGCTTTGCTGTGTCAATGTGGCGCACACCACACTCAGTAAGAGCGTACAACATGGCATCATGAGAGTATCCGCCGAAATGTGATGTGCCTGTTAAAGAGAGGAGATATCAGACAAATCACAGGCTGTCTGAATTCAAAGGTCTTTTGTGGTCATTGTTGTTTTTGGTATATTCAGAAACAACAGCGCCAAGGCCCTTCACGAACACAAATCTACAGTATGTTCATTGCTGAGAGAGAAAAAACTGTCTGTCTGAAAAATAAACAGAAAGAGAAATTCAGAATTGACTTTCTAAGTCTGAATGTTACAATTCATTCATTAACAAGACAAATCATCTGATGTGAACACAAACAAATGTGTAAAAAATAATGGTAATAATAGGCAAAGCACCATACAATATGTTTAGTTTTATAATTTGCATTATTGTCATGATACATATCCAGGATTTACCAAAATAAAACGTACCTAATCCAAATATTGGCATCTGCAGTCCATTGGAAAGTCGGACTGTGGGACAATGCAGCACTGACGTGTCAGTCATGTTCACCTGAGCAGTGCTGGGCAACCTGTGATGAAAATAAGAGTCATGATTAGTTTTTACTGACTTCTTGATCTGCTAACTTTAACGAACACCTGGATCCTATCCTGCTATTACACATCTGCAATAACAAAGACTACCCACATCCTTCCACAGCACTTTTTGTTCATAATTTACACCCGTTGCAAACACCGAACCACCACAAACGACACGTACCTGAACTTTGATGTGACAAATGTGGAAGTTCAAGTCTAAGCTCATTATGAAGTAGTTGTGTGTGTTTAAGGGTTGGGGTGTTGTGTGTTTTAGGGTTGGGGTGTGTGTTTTTCAAAGCGAACACATTAGCGTCTCTGGGGTGAGAGGAGATGTGCCTCCGAGAGGAAAACCAAATGACACGACAGGCAGGCCTGTGGGTAATCCGTTGGTTCAGCCCACAAAGATGGCGTCTGTTTTTAAAGCGCTCAAGTGAGTGAAGACTGGTGTACGACACCGTTACGTAGAAAACGCAAACTTGAAGACTCGAGTAAATCGCATTTTATTATTATTTTTCAAATAATTGAAGGCTTTAAGCAGAGCCGTTCATTTTTATTTTATTTTATTTTAGCAGTGGCCGCCACTCATACTACGTTTCTGCTAATGTTAGCTTGTAAGCTCTTAGCTTTTAAGGTCTCTGGTCAAAGTCAGTTAACATGGCGACCATGTAAAGCGGGCTGCCTGAAGTGCAAACAAAATGAGGTGAGTGTTGAGTTACGGAAAGAAATAAACCATCACTTCTACTGCTCTCAGTACAAACAAACACCTCCTCCGTGCGGCGGTTCAACTCAACGCATTTCGTCACGTAGGAAGTAATACAGGAGTTGAGCATAAAGTCGTGTTTTCATACAGCAAGAAAGTTTTGCTGTCGGCTAATATTTGCTGTCATATGTTTACAAAGCATAGCTAATGAGCTAGCTAGGGATTCTGGAGCTTCGAGTCAAACTATTGTAGGACTCACTTTGTTAATAAAATGAATCTACTGATGTTTACCTTCTATAATCAACAAGTCTTTAAACGTTGCTGGTTAAACTGTTAATGTGCACCAGGATTATCTTTTAGACACTTCCTGGCAGAACCAGTGTGTTCAGAAAGCTTCACCTGGACATGAATGAATGCAGTGAAAGAGTCTCTACAAAAATAACATATGATAGATATATAGATATGGTCTTTTAATATACCCAGCGGCGTCTCTTTCTCAGTTTCACCCAGTGTTTGCAGCAGGAGGACGGTTAGCTCCCCTCCCAGCACCTCGGCCTGGGCTGGAGGATGACTTAGGGACCATCAATAAATTACACTATTGTTTGTTTTGATTTACACTAAAACAATGTTTCTTCATGCTGACGTGATGATATTAGTGAAAATTATTATTAAAAAAAAATTATACTAAACTGATTTTATGTAGCACTTATTTTGATTGCTAATGTGTTATGTATTTGTTTCGCAAAAATATTTTTATATGACAATGGCTTTATTTTTCAATAGCTTCTATGTCATGTGACCCAGTGACTCAAAACCAATGCCGAATTGTATTACTAAATGGGACAAATAAGACACACCTCTTTTAATCGAATTTTACTGCTTCTATTATTTTATATGAATATTTATTATGAAAATTCAGCATTTCTTTTCAGTAGCTTCCATGTCATGTGCCCCAGTGACTCAAAACCAATACCGAATTGTATCACTACACAGGCCACATAGGTCACACCTCTTTTTATTAGATTAGATATTGATATATTGCCCAGCCCTATTTTCATCTAGCCTCACCAGAGTCTATTGTAAAAGCTAATGTTCAAAAACAAAATTACATTGTAATAGGATGTCCTGCGCCTTCTGTGACACAGGGTCCCCCGTTGCTGCATGGGGCTCAGACGAATCTATTTGGTTTGGCCAATCCTGCTGCTTCTCCTGGTGGGTGCAGCCTTGACAGCTCTGCTGCCCCCCGCTGAGGACCAAGGAGGTCGTGGCGTCCTGGGAGTGCTTCGCCGGGCCACGTCACAACAGGACAATCCTGCACAGGGCCTCCACGGTGACAGCACAGAGGAGGAGCAGAAATTTACCATCATCATTCAAACTTACAACCGCACAGACGTTTTGCTCAAACTCCTGAACCACTACCAGGCAGTGCCTCATCTTCAGCGGATTATCATCGTCTGGAACAACGTGGGGGAGCAGACACCCCTGAAGTTATGGAACTCTTTGGGGCCTCATCCCGTCCCTGTGGTCTTCAAGGAGCAGACCAGCAACCGAATGCGCAACAGACTACAACCATTCCCTGAGATTGATACTGATGGTCAGTTTGTCAATAACTTTCATATTGTTTGTGTCTGTGTCAACATCTTTATTTAGTGTCTTTTTACTTATTTTTGCTCTGATCCTTAGCTGTGCTGATGCTGGATGACGACACCCTCGTCAGTGTTCCTGACCTCAGTTTTGCCTTCTCTGTCTGGAAGGTAGTACGTTCAATGAAAAATACAGTTGAGAGTGGTAACCGTAACATTTAACTGCAACATACACAATGTTACTGACCGAAGTCGTTCGATCTTTGGTTCCACAGCAATTTCCAGACCAGATTGTTGGGTTTGTCCCAAGGAAACATGTCTCAACACCAGGAGGGGTGTACAGTTACGGCAGCTTTGAACTACAGGACCCAGAAACATCTGGAGGTGACAAGTAAGTTGTGCCTCTCTTTGAAAGCTTCACATATACTGCATGTTTTTGGTGTACTGACATCCTGATCCACTTGCTGCAGATACTCCATGGTGTTAATTGGTGCTGCCTTCTTCCACCGCCGCTACCTGCAGCTCTTCCAGGACCAACCTCAAACAGTGCACTCGCTGGTGGACGAAACACAGAATTGTGACGACATTGCCACGAATTTTGCTGTAGCGCTGTATTTGAGGAAACACTCCACAGGCAGCATTAAGAAACCGTCTGGGGTCTTTGTCAAACCCGTGGACCTCCGCAACCTGGAAAAGGATGCCAGCAGTGGGTATCAGGGTATGTGGCATCGCCCAGAACACCTCCTTCAGAGATCCTACTGTCTGAACAGGCTGACACAGATCTATGGCTTCATGCCACTCTGCTTCTCCAACCTGATGGTCTCCCAGTTTGGCTTCCCCAGCTATGCCAACCACAAGAGTCGAGGCTGACGACCCGTCGCATTGCTGACCGTTTTGGATTGAAAGAAGACAGGCTCAAGTATCAGTCTGGTAAGTGTGTTTGTGAGAATTGGTTGTTCACCTGCTGTTCAGCTGAAACTCTCATGATCATTTGATCTGTCACTGGAAACCATCATTTACTTATTTATTTACAATTTTGTTCAAAAACATGCAAACCTGGCATTTGATTTTTAGATGCTATCAGAAATATTAGTAAACATGACCAGTAAAGACATGGCTGCACAATAAGAATCTTTGTTTACCTGCTCGGTGTTGTGCTTTTTTTTATTTCAGGATACGGAGCATTTTCACTGTGGCATCAGAAGGTCTGTCGTGGACTTTCATCCTTTAGACAACAGCGAGGACTCTTAAAGGATTTTCTACACATGGTCCAGACTGAATTGTCCATATTTATTAACGTTATCAGTATATTGTTGCCAAAGATGCCTTCCCCTCGGCATGTACAGCTCTCTGTGAATTGAAGTGCAGTTACTTTATAGCCAGCAGGTGTCAGTTTTGGGTCTACTTTGACAGTTTGCCTGGTTTGTAAACATGAATTACAACAGCTGATGCTGTCTCATGTTCTTTTTACTACATTTAGTATTGTTTATGGAATGTGTCAATTGGTGAGCTTGTGTACAGTCCCTACACATTTTTAATAAATGATTTTTTAATGAAGAATACCCACCAAAGTGTGAATCAGAATAAAACAGAATCAATATTGAAGTATTATGTCCATTTTTGTCTGATCTTTACCTTTATGTAAAGTAATATGCATGCGTGGACAATCTTTTTTTTTTTTTTAATGTTTGAATAAATGTCAGGTTTGTTGGACTGTATCATGTGATTCAGTTAAATAAAGCACTTTTTTTACAAAACACAATTTGTGGATGAATTCATTGTATTCAGTCACTTTTCCTTTAAGAGTTAAAGGAAAAGTTTACCAAAAAAGTCAAATTCAGTCATTTTATACTCAACGCCATGATGATTGAAAATCAGGTTAAGTGTCCCAGTCCACAAAACATTAGTGGAGCCTCACAGCAAAATGGTGTTGCAGCATTCTCCTGAGGAGCTGAAGTAGATGGGGACTTGTTTTAAAATGTAGAGAAAATAAACAAATAATAAAATGGCTCCGTTTCCTGGCTTCCTGTCTCAAATATTGTCAAGCCAGTAAGGACCAAGATCCCTCTGCAGTATCTATGGCACCTTATGAAAGGCGCTCCCACTCGTCAGAAATGAAGAGATATATTCTTACGTGAATATGGACTGATCCCCTTTTATTAAATAATTGTGAAATTGATTGTTGCAATACTTTTTTTTAATAGCAACATAAGACCAGCCCACAGGACTGTATATTACACTGAGTTCAGCAAATTATTTACTCATTGAATTGTATCAGCATTAAAACATACGGGAGGTTTATCGCTGCCACCACAGAAAAAGAAAATAGATCAGTACGTCATAACATAAAGAATGGACAAGTCACTAGTTGTTATCACCTGAAATGTTTCACGTAATGTAATATAAAATGTTTAATGTTATAACTACAATAATATATGTTCATGTTAAAACTTGAAACTTTTATCATGATAAATAGTAAATTATTATATGTTATTTGCTATAATGCGATAAGATGGTGTGTCGTAATAACGTGAAAATATCTTGTTATCTTGTAATAACTGAACTTTTCACGCTACATGATACCGAACACTTTTTCTTTTTCTGGCGTGGCAGTTATACACGGCTGTAAAAAAACAGACCAGCTTATGCTCAATACTAACCTTGATTGAAAAACTATATTTTCTTAATAAACAATAACATACGACTCCTTATTGGTGTAAAAAAGTGTCCTTGCATATTCTGAGGTAACTCTGGTGTCCAGTTCTTACAAAGAGGATCCGAGAGACCTTGCAGAGTCTCACTGTGGTCCAGGTCCACTGCTGCCACCACCACCACCGACACCAGGCCCACCTCCTGGCCTGGATCCACTGCCACCTGGAGAACGCATGTCATGCCACAGCTTCACAAGAGGTTCCCTCTTCCTCCAGATCAGTTTGTGGCCATATGCTACATACCATCTGTGGGACGAGATGCATAGAGAAGGTTAAATGAGTGCAGGACAGCAAGCCACCAAACCACGTTTAAGCTCATTAACATGCTATTTAAAGATTTATACCGCTGTAAGCGATATATAATGCTGAACTACATTTTTAAGTCTAAAGACATCCAATAACACATAATTATGAGTGTATTCATCAGCTGTTAACACATGAACTATACTGAACTGCTACTTTTACTTTTTCACTTCAGTTCTTACAATGTGAACCGAACCCCAAATGTTTTTCTCCCAACTACATCTCATGTACCATAATGATAAAAGTGAGGCTTTAAGAGACACTATGTAGCTTTAGAGAAACAATTCAAACTCAAAACTTGTACACTTACAATATCAATTAGGTAAAATACAAACTCAGAAATATTCTTTTTTTACATAACTGAATAAACAAGCTGTTCTCAGAGGAAAATAAGGTCCCCAGAACACTGTTGGAAGCTAGAAAGGTGGCAGGGTCCGCCAAATATAAACAAAGTAAAACAGTATGAAATTGTGTCATCCTTTAAGGTCAGTTTGTTTATTCAGTCATGAAAATGATAGGTTTGTTTAATCTGTCATTAAAAAAAACAGTCAATGATGTTCTTTCTCTTCCGATTAAAATTTCTTCCCCAAAACTACATAATTTATACTTTATATTCAGTTTTTGAATCTTTTTTTCTCTCTTACAAAAACAATAATCGCATATTCTTTTCAGCGCTGGAGAAACATTGGACACTCACACTCCAAAGAGGGCTCCGCCAAGGTGAGCTGCGTGATCAAACAGCCGCCATCCCAGAATAAGCCCTGCTGCATCTATGGCGATGAGCGCTTTCAGAGCCTAAAGATAGACCAGTGACAGGAACCTGAAGTTACACGCAATGTAAATCGCACTAGATCAACGACAACTATCCGCCTATCATGCATTCAGACATGCATACTTACACATTCACTCACACACACTGGACTTTGTCCGTTTCGTTCATGCACAGATTTACACCTCTTGCCTGCAGCGAAAACACAACATGTGAATGTCAACAACATCCTCTTCATCGAGTGAATTACCAAACTATTTAAATTCACATTACACATCAGAGGTGTGTACATAACAAGAAAACTTTTTTTTTTTAAACACGCATGGTGCACACCCAAGACCAGGAGTGCAAACACAAACATGCACACAAATACAAACCTCATGTACACACACACTTACATTCCCTGCTGTGAATGTGATCACGGGGAGGAAGATTATGCCCAGTTTGGCCTCCGGCACCTTTGTACAGACTGCGGCCAGTACTGCCATGACGGCACCCGACTGTGGATCAAATTAAAGACGGGTCAAAAGATTAAGATTATTGTACTTCTTTTGTGTTAAACTGTATGAAGTATGAAGCAAATATCTCACCGCTCCTAATGATGGATAGAGACGTCCAGTGGCTGTTTTACACATGTAGCTAACCATAGTGGAAATGACACCTGAAGAAACACAAAATACATAAAAAAGGTTGACTTGTTTTTATTGCCAAAACGTTACGTATTATATCTTTAAAAGGGGTTCTGGTTTGATAGGTTCAAAGCAGTTGCAAGAGTTTACTTATATTCAATTTAATGTTATCACACTCCAGTCCTATTCTTTATTTTACTCACCGGCAGACATGTAGACTGCAAGAAACTGCTCCTTCCCTAAGAGAGAGACAATTCCTGAAGAGAATGTCCACAGGACATACATGTTGGCCACCATGTGGATAATGGAGTAGTGGCTGAAGGACGACAGGACCATGGGAAGGTACCGGGTTTCTGATGAGGGAGTGAAAAATGGACTGAAAATTAAACATGCCCTTGGATGCCACAAAAATTGTCCTCATTATCCTTGTGTAAGCACTTTGTATTATTTATTTAATTTTTTTTAAAAATGGGAAGAACAGGCATACTCACTGGAGGCTGGGTTAGATGTGAAGTACTTAATCATGCTCCTTTGCATTGCAGGGATCCGCCAGCAACACAGGACTACAGCATTTACCGCAATGATACCTGGAAAACGGTAAAAAGGAAAGCTCCTTACTATTTAGAAATGTGAGACAATATCAAACATGAACAGAAGAACAACATGAGTCTGCAACATAACTTACCAGTGACTGTCCTCTGTCCTTCTGTGAGGCTGCTCCAGAAGTCATCCGCCATGGACATCACGAGTATGAGCTGTCGTTGGAAGCCTGACAGCTGGTTCCACCAGTCGTGCCAGTACGCCATGTCCTGGGACCCCTAGTGATGAGTGGACGGCTGTAAGCAGCTTATTTCTCACATTGGTTGACAGTTTGTTTCATTAAAACCTCACCTGTGACATTTTTTCTTCCTCCTCTTCATCTTTTGCAGACTGAACTCTCGACTTCAGGGTCTCATATTGCAGAATGGCCGCGGCACCAAAGGAGGAGCCTGTAAACTGACATGGAGTCAGACCACAAACAACGGCATCATACTGTCCCAAACCTCATAACTGCATGCATCTATTTTCTCTTATTCCAGCAGAGAAATGGGAGGACCTACCCCTACTGTGAACATCAGCGGTTTGAAGAGTGTCGGTCTGGGGGCTTTGGGAGGAGGCGGGGGACCTGGTGTGCCAGCCTCAGAGGGTGATGGGTTTGTTTCTTGGGTGACATTTCCTTTCTTTGTATCCGACCTTTTGGCTTCCCGACGGAAACCGCACCTCTGTTGGTTGCAAGGGTCTAGTCTGCCGAAAAAGACATGTTGACACAGGAGGAAATATTAAAACCTAATTTATAGATAAACAGCTTTGGTTTGGTTCTGACCCATACTCGATTTTTGGGGGCCGATACCTATACCGATATAAGGAGGTAAAAAAATTCTGATATCGACATATCGGCCAATACACACACATTTTGTGCAGTGATCTCTCAAATGTGGTTTTCAAACACTAAGATATGTAATGGGGGCAGGACATTTTACAGTCACGTCTAAAACCACATTGTGCACTTGAATGGTAAGCGTCACTGGGAATTTAAAGGCACAATACGTAAAAAAAAATGGCCACCTGTACTCAAGACCAATAGGGGTTAGAGTAACTGCTGCTAACTTGGTAGTTAGCACAGTTAGCAGTGCAGTTAGCCGGCCAGACTGGCAGCTTGAAGTACAGGGGGTGTGTTGGTGTTAACACAACTAGCACAGGAGCTGTAGCTTTGGCAGAGAAAGTGATACGAAGTAGGAAAAGCTGTATATTAATGAAACTGCTGGAGTAGCTTCGCTCGTCAATAACCTTAGTTAGCAGATAGTTAGCTAACACGCACGGTGCTGCTGGTCTGGCAGTTTGCTACTGTAAACAAATGAAACACACAGCCGCGAGTCTCTACAATGACAGTTAGGTAACCACACACTGCTGCTCGACACACATACACGCACACAGACACACACACTAGGTTACTGCTCATTTTCTTATTTACTCTCGTTGCTCTAATTTGCTCACCTGGAGCGTTTTGAGGTAGTGTTGGTGGATCTGATGAACTCTGTTTTGGCCCATTTCATTACACATCCTCTCCACGCCATGTTTGTGATGACCTCCTGCCTGAAGCCCGTCCCCCTGCCACACTGGAGCTGCTGCTGCTGCGTTCACTGACGCTTCTCAAAGCTCTGACTTTTCACTTTCCACTCAAGAGCTCTTGGTGTGACGGTTGGTTTGTTATACCGCTTTTCCACCAATATTAGCGGGTCTACACGGGTTTTTTTAAACGCGGGTCAACCCTCTTAAAATCGCCGATTGATCCCATTCCCACTTCCCGCAGGCAGGGCAGGCCATAGACATATTTATGTATGTCTATGGTACAGCCCCGTCTGTCATTTTTATCTGAAGCGTCACGTTGCACGTCACTGACGTCACATTTTACGTCACGGATGCGCCGGGCACAGTTGTAACAGAAGAGAAAACAACAGTTGTTTATTTGTTCACTCCTCAGCCCTCCCTTACCCATTAAACATTCATATTTACATATTTTTTGAACTTGTTTGTAATTTTACAAAAATACTTGACAGGTCGGCCTAACAGACAGGTGACAAATTAATGGAAAAACCTGAATGAACGAGTAAAGAAATACAATAAATGCAAATACCATCATGCAGGACACTAGGCTTTATTGAATGGCTTGATGAGAATAAAAATGATGTGTATGAATTGAACACGTATGGGAGAATAGACAGGGTTCTTAGGTCTGGGGTGGCTTTTTCTTTAAATTGTCACTTATCTTTATGCAGTCTGTTGGAGGTCATTGTTGCTTTTTAGATATACTGTATTTAAAAATACTATTATTCACATTTAAAGTTCATGTAAGGCTAAAGAACAGTAAATAGCATGCGACTGCAATAACATAACCAAATATCCATGTATTGCGAATAGTGCAGACACACTGTAGGCTACATACATACACTACTGTACATATATATACTTTATTTAATCAGGAAGTTTCATTGAGATCACAAGTAAGTAAGCTCAGACTAAAACAAAATGATAATAAAAATGGAGGTGGAAGCAGTAATGACAAAATCATACATAACATAAACCACCTAAATAACTTGCCAACATACTCTAATAATATTATCCCCCACACACCCTTGTAGTATTCCTAAATATGTACACAAGGTTAACAGTTAAAATGTAATCCATATATACATATTGGATATTATTTTCCATGTCCTACTGGAAGCTACTGGAAACCAATGACTCAATTTCCTTCTGCACTTCAGTGTGGAGTTGATTCTCACTCTGAAATAATAGTCAGGGGACCTTGAATGCAGCAGAGAGTGTAGTATGCCTCTAGGCTCGACAACAGGGTGGCACTTCACCTCCCTCTAGTGGTGCATTCACAGACCTGTCAGATGTGGGAGGTCTAGCCAGTGAAGTCAGAGTGGTGGAAGTAACTCAGCAGGCATTTACTAAAAGTAATGACTCTGTCAGTTTTGTACTTATATTGTGCTTTTTACTCCACTACATTTATTCAACAGCATGTGACTAACCCTAACCCCGCCTGTGCTTTTCCTGGAATGACACATCAAAATGTCGGCTGTGAAAAAGGTTATATATTCAAGCGTGTAGAGCAGTTAAAATTACACATTCATGAATTTGTAATGATAACTACATTTTGCTTTTATGCCCTTTTTCCTTATCTTTTGCAGGACCTTTACTTACGAGAAAGTAGTTGTATTGCTACTTTTTACTTCAGTAAAAGATCCAAATACTCCTCCTATGTTCCTCTGAATGTCAAAATATGACTAAAATCACAATAAATCACTCCCTTTCTTCTTGTTATTCTTATTAAAACATTTGGCATACTGAACTTTGTTTTCATTAAAACCACAGAGAGAAAATAGTGGCAGCCTTGGACAGCAGCAGAACAGTATTGATGACACTAGGTGTTGCTATTGGCATCTGGACAAGTTCCACAAACTTCTCATAAGCCCGAGTCCAGAAATAGGTGAAGAAGGTAGAATTTACAGGGAGAAGGCTGCACTGCAGTGTCCGCAGAGTAACTGGGGCTCTCCTCCAATGCAATGTCTGCGCTTGACTCGCCGGGTTACTTTAGACAATACTGCACAGAAAAATGCTGTAATAGAGCGAGGAAAGAAATGAGAGAAGTTTAGGGGTAAGGCAGGCAATTAATCTTAACTGAGACAGGCAATGCATCCCGTGGGGACATTATAATACGATCTCACACTTCTGCGGGGAAATTATATAGTTTTACAGAAAAGTGGGGGTGCAGAGGTTTCAGGGCTCAGATACAGTGTGCAAAGTAAGGAGAGCAATATGCCTTTGCCACTGTATGGACCCAAGGACACACTGCCAAGTTAGATGATATCCTATGGGTGCAGGTCTGGGGCAGGGGAGGACAGGGAGATGTGGGAGAGGAGGGGAGGGATGAAGAGAGCAGTGAGGGGAAGGGAGGGATGACAGGGCGGATTGAGGTGGGGGAACGGAGGAGAGTAGACGAAATAAGGGTGAGAATCATAAATATTTAAGCGTCCACGGAAGTTAACTTAGGGAAAAATCTGTTTGGGATTTTGGCAAAGAAACGGCCGTACAATGCTGCAGCCTCGAGCACAACCCTCACACCAACACACATTCATCCCTCCCTGAATCTGTAGAGGACTATAGGTTCCTTTCTGATCAATGCAGTGCATTTTCCCCCCAGCAGAGGTGTCCTCTTTCAGGTCCTCTCATCGATTTGCTGTGAACCGACGCCAGCCCAGAATTCAGCCTGTGTCGGCAACAGGGCAGCAAGGCCTCGGTCATGTGACAGGAAGTGTCAAGTCTGAAACCAGAACAACTTGTCATTCGTGTAGGACACTCATTCGTCTTACTGCGAATATGTCCGGATAGAGTGAAAAATAAAAGCAACTCTTGACGTATGGCTCCCGTATTGTAGTGCTCATATTTTTTTGGATCGACAGACGTGGTGCTGAACGTCATTTGGCCTTGAGGCTTCTATTTCAGGCCAGAGACTTGAAGCATCTAATACCAGCAGCACGGTCTTTTTATACCACCAGAGGAAACTCTAGCTGTTATCATAGCGTCCCATCAGAGTGCTGACGAGGAGCTTTCTAAGACACGGATCAATGAGCCAGTTAGATAATACCACACTGTCACTTGTTTTCTGTTTTTTTTTATTTTTTCCTGCATAGATTTTGAGTCTCAGTGGTCAGAGTGTGATTGTGGTGTTCTTTAAAGGAGACGCTCGCCCAAAAAACGCAGTCATTAACTTCTCACCCTCATGCCGGTGGAAAGTCGAGTGAAGTTTTGCGCATTTCTGGAGCTTCACAGCAAAATAGCATTCTCCTAAACAGCTGAAGTCGATGGGGGCTGGAAAATAATTCAAAATGGCTCCATACAGCTTAATTGGCATATACCAAGTCTCGAGAAGCCCCAAGATCAAGATAATTGATTTGAAAAGACGCCAAATATAACCTCAGTGTGGAGGTCAAGGTTGTGTAACAGCTTCAGATGGGTTCTGCGCTAATGCTATTAGCTTAGCAGCTAAAGTAAAGATTCTGGCTATAAATAAAATTCAAAAATGTATTTTCAAATCAATTTGGGATCTTATTGCTTCCAGAGACTTGGATTAAGTTGTTAGAGTTGCATGGAGCCTTTCTATATTTTCATTTTTCAGTTCTTTTTAATGTTTTAAAACAAGTCCCCATCTACTTCAGCTGTTTAGGGGAATCCTGCAACGCCGTTTTGCTGTGAAGCTCCAGACATGATCAGTATGAGGGTGATAAGAGAGTGACTGAAATTTATTTCCTTTCAGAAGCAGCCCGGAGCTGATTTACAACATTTAACGCCATGAGATTTTAAAAATTTAATTCCACCATTTCTATTAAAAAATAGCATTTTAAAAAAGGGTGATTATGTAAAGCTTTGTTTGTTTTGTTAATTTTGAGTAAAAATGAGAGAGGCACTTGAATGAATATGAGAGCGGCACACTGTTATGCACACACTGTAACCTTGTGTACATATCTGCCCTGGCAGTTCACACTGACTTGATTACACAACAACTTGCTCCAGAGCTTTTTGCACCAACCTATTACAGCGGCACAGCCAGCTCATTCTGAATGCACACTGCTGTCTTTGTATTTATTGTACACAATGTTTTTTTTCATAATTCTACTGCAGTATAATCAAATAACAGGCACATTAAAGAGTCAGATGTTCAGGACACGACTATTGATCCGCGATTCGTTCATTAAATATGGATGTCTGTCAGCAAAATATCATCTGGCTTTGCTAACAGTAAAGCAACACGGTGGTCAGCAGGTGTGTGAGGACGGAGCTCATCTGACAGTGGAAATGATTTATTAGTAAGCAGAGTTGGTTTGAAATAATAAAGAATATATATATATAACAAGTGCATGTGCATAAAGTATGTGTTTAACTTGCTTCTTTGTCTCAAATTCTTAGAATAAAAGCTAGATTGATTGATTAGTTTTTATTATCATTTCTCTCATGATGTTGGGATTTAGTTTTATTGTTTCATGTTTTATTTTGTCCTCATGTGTCATGTTGTGTTATTTCTTGTCTTTGCCTTGTTTTCCCTGTCTTGTTATTGTCCTGTTTTGCTGTGTTTTGTTTTGTATTTTCCTGGTTCTTGGCTTTGCCTGTTTTCTTTTCATTAAAGTTTAATCTTGTTCCACTGTTTGCCTGCCTGGTGTCTGCATTTACATCCCTTTTTTTTGTTGCTACAATCATAACAATTTCTCTGGTAATTTTACAGAACATGTTTTAGTAAGGAGGTTTGTTGTTGACGTGAATCTCAAATGTTATAAGTAGTATTCTGGATGTGGCTCGTAGGAACTTTTGTTGTCTTGCAAGGACTGGTTTATAGTCTGCATGGCACAATATTAAGAAATTCATTCATTCATTCAATACACAGGCTATATCTGCATGCAAAGATTTTCTTGTATGACCAAAACTACAGCCACCAGATCTTTTAAATTGAACAGTGATATCAACTCACCAACAGAACAAAACAGATGCTGGTTTGCAGAAAAATGAAAATCTTGCCTGGTTGCTGAAGTGTTTCAGTAAACAGTAGAGAGGAAAAACAAGCTCCTACTGTACTCCTGCATCAAGACACAATGCTCACCCTGCAGCCACTCTCCCCTGCAACACACACACACACACACACACACACACACACACACACACACACACACACACACACACACACACACACACACACACACACACACACCTCCCTCAGTCTTTACCTGAGCCCTCAGTGCACCTTACTCAGAAACTCTTGCAAACACCAAGGGGGAAGGTACTGAAGGCTGCCTGAGAAGCTCTGCATCCATCCGGTGTCGCTGCCAGGAGGGGGTGTCCCAGAAGGAGCTCATTTTGCCCATCTATCTCTTGAAACAAACAATTTGCCTCCCTCAGCTCCTTCAGCTCCCTCAGCTCCCTCCTCAGCTCGGCTGTCCCATCTGAAGTAACGAGCGCGCATCCCTCCAGCCTCCGTCTGCAGCATCTCCAACTTCTGCGCCGCGAAGGGACATGGGTGATAAAAACGCCGGTAAGAAACTTCCACGTGCTTGTAAATGAATGAACTTATATGTGCTCGTTTTTATTTTGTTTTGTGTGTTTTTATTATTATTATTATTATTATTATTATTATTTGGACGTAGCGCTGCTCATGTGTGTGAATCCTTTGCGCACAGACGCAACACCAACAACCATAACTTTGTCATGTTATTGCATGCGGCGCCACACGCAGTGAAGCAGGGATGCATTTCGGGAAGTTGAGGATGAGGGATGCGGATGATGCTGTGGCTGTGGGCGCGTTAACCGGCCACAGACCAGCAGCACATGCTTCGGTGCTGCGGCGGGATGCTGCTGCTGTATCCCGGCTTCCTACCTCTCACTACTCCCCCTCCCTCTTCCCCGAAGCACTTAAGATGTATCAACTCTTTTAGTCCAAAATGTGCTGAATTGCATTTGAAATACAACTTGTGCAGATATTAGGCTTGCATTACATTGTTTTCTCCCCCCCTGTGTTGCGCATGGTAAACGGCTTTATTGTCCCTGCCGGAGCTTTCCTTCACTCTCCCGGTGCTGTCAGCTGATTTAGACAAAAAACTGCTGGCTCTCCACTTTCTCTCTCTCTCTCTCTCTGGGTGAGATGAATGTGCTGCTATTCCCTGTGCAGCGGCGGCAGTGTGGCCTCAACCATCAGCATGCGTGTTGTTGACAAAGCTTTTCAACTCTGCCAGCAATGGGCTATATAGGAGCTGCTATTAAGAGCCTGCAGCATACACTAGATGCTGCTTAGTGGTTACACACACAGTTTGAACTGTGTAACTCACTCTGAAACACCATGTGTCTTGTTGTGGGTGTGTTGTTTTGCAGGGTAATTTAAGGATGCATCCCTTAAAGCACAAAAAAAAAAAAAGACACAAGCTCATCCCCCTTCTTCAGATATATATAGGGATAGGGACAGGGTGCCCTTGCTTAAGTAGGGTAACCTTCTCGCTTATGGTCACCCTGATCTGTAAAGTGAAATCCAGAAGTCATACTGTACATGTCAGGGGAGGCTCCTGTCTTGTGTGAACCTTTCACCTTTTCTTAAATCCACTTTGGTATCTGCAGATTTTACGGCCACATTCATTGATCCCACACAGGCAAAATGAAGTGTCCACTACCACAAATATGAAGTGCTTTATGCGTTACCGCAATGCATAAAGTCCTCCATAGCACATCGCACAGTCGCCTTAATCTCATCGGTCTCTGTGGGTTATTTCTTTCGTCAACACTTTTATGACGCATGTGCACTCAAACCGTGGAAACATTAAATATAACTCCCCAATAGCTATGACAATGCAAATCAGCTGAATCAGTTAGATTGGTCGTAAAATCAGTGAGTAATAGACAATAAAAGACAGTTCTAGCTCGATACAGTGTGTCAGTCTGACCTCACAGTATGAAGCATCTTTTAACAGTTTGTTTCTTTTTGTGTTTGTCTCTCTGGCTCTTGTATGATGGCAGTAAGGCTTATTTATTTACTTATTGATTTCATATTTGTTTTCTGATATATTCATGCTGTTTTAAGGTGCACCACTTGTGGTCTGCGTCTTATGTGTTAACTGATGGACTGTATTAAAGGTGTACTATGCAGGACTTGTGGGTTGCTGTTTGAAAACAAACCATTTAAAAATGGCTCCTCCTCAGCGGGTGTGCAGGTAAACTTGCAAAAATAGGTGATTGACTCGCTTGCCATTTCTAGTAGGTGGGTTTGTCTTTCTGTTTTTTTTTTTTTTTTTGGTATGTCACGTTCAATGTCACCAACGCACTGGAAAACGGAGGCCCGTAACAACATTACAGTGGTTACTTTTTCGTATCTTTAACATCAGATTTTCAAACTCAGTGCAGATGAAATGTTGCTTGAACGGAGTCGTGTGGAGGAACTTTTGTCGTTACATTTTTACTCGACCTTATTCGTCCTTAACTTCAACCCACGTCACATTGCGGTGTAATTTATCCGTCATTGCTGATTGGACATGGAGCCCGTGACTACTGCTACTCCTACTACTAGTCATTTGAAGTGAGAATGAACTCTGATTGTAACCTTTCCCACTGGAGACAAAAGCCAGATGTTAGTGGGTGTTTTGTCCAGTGTGGAAGAGGTATGACTGAGTCTGAGAGAGTAGCAGTGGTCGAGTGAATGAAGAGAAGGCGTGGCAAGAAGAAAGCAGTGACTCAGAGAAAGAAAATGACTTTGGAAAGGTCCCGCATTGCCGGCTTTTGTGTGAATTTAGCGAAGTGCACACGTCATCCTGTCCGCTGTTTGCCTCTCTGCTCTATATGTGTGTGAGTGTGTAGCCCCTCCCTCGGTCAAACAGACACACAGAATAACCGCTCATGACACAAACAGAGCAGAGCAGAGCAGAGAGACGAAACAGCGATTTAAGCTGGTCACTATGTTTTTATAGAGTCCCTGGCCAAAGATTGACACCCAGAAATGTCCCAAACACAGCAACATACTAAGGAAATACAGAGGGCAGGCTCTGTGCAGACACATACACCACTACACACTTATTAAGTGATGATTGAAAGGGATTAGTTTTGTATTAGTCTGTACATTTTTAGGGAAAATCCTGCATAGTATACCTTTAAATATATATATGTATTTTGATTCATTGGTTTTGGTTTTGGACTCTCAGTCTATAAACCCATTTTTTTCTTAATATCCCATGTTTTTTTTAGTAACTTGTAAAACCCTTTGAATTGCATTTTGATTTGTATAAATGTGCAATATAAATACATTCAGATTGATTGAGTGGGCTACATTTATGTCCTCTAGGATCACCTGTTCATGAGACTGGGCCCGTCAGGTTGCGTCTTTTAGCATTTGTACACCAAAATTAGCACATACATGCAGGTTTTTTAAATGTGGGTAAACAAATGGGCGATTGACTCCTTTAACATTGCCAGGAGATGAGTCTGATAGTCATGAGTGGAAGTAACTAACGAATGAGACAATCCTACTTCTCTCTGGAAGCAGTGACAATGTTATGGTGGCTACTATTTTTATACCTTTAAATTCAGTCTCTCAAAATGAACAGCAACTGAACGATGTTCGGTGTTGCATGAACAAAGACTGATGGAAAAGTTTTTACGCACCAACGTTCTTAACTTCAGGCTGATAAACACCCGTGACTGACTGCTGCAGAGTCATTTCACCTGGGAGGACAAAAGACAGATGTCAGTGGGTTTTTGGTAGTGATACTGTGGCAGCATGTCTTCATATTTGTCTGTTGTGACCTGTCTATGTTTCTTCTGTTATTAGTGACTCCACATGGGTCTAGTTTCCCCTCTGAGGATTCATGAAGTTTTCTAATGTGATCTAAATCAGGATTACCAACTGGCCTAGTGTATAAATGCTCTGGGACCCTAAAAACCCAGGATCACTGTGGCAATTAGTGTGTTATAATTTGATTAAATCTAATTTTGTTTGGGAATATGCTCAACTAAAGCACTGTATCAACTAACACAACAAAGGCCTTATAATGGGTCCTGCCCCACCTGACCTTAAGCTATTGTCTAGATAATAGCCCCTGTGTAAAAAGCTGGTTAAACTGTTATTGTGTTTACACGGTGCACATTATTACATTACTTCAAGCACAACCAAACCTGGGGTTGTGAAGTGTTAGAGGAATAGGAATACTGAACACAATGCACTGTGAGAGGGAGGAACGGGGTGTTAACTAAGGTCCCCCGGAGTCGGCCATGACAGTCCCCTCATGCTGTATACAAACCGTATGTCAAGATAGAGCAGGTTTCTGTCACTGTTTCTGTGTTCTGGTGGATTTGTCATGGCCCCGGTGACGTCCTTATTCACCCCTCCTTAAGAAGGCAGGAAAAGCTCTTTACAAACATGTACACACAGCCATTTAGTGCTACTGCTGATTCATTTTTCACGTCTCTCTACTCGCTCTCACTCTCCCCGTCTTATAAATCCCCTCTTTCTCTGTCATGCACACGACAGCAATCTTAACCTCTCACTTCTTATTCCCCACATATTTGCAGTCTTGACTGCTGCATGATTTAAAAACTCTCCTTTTGTTCTCTTCCTATCTTGTCCTTACCCTCTCTTCTCAATGTACATGACACATCACTTTGCATTGTTGGCTGTTATTTGCTGAGCTGGTTGTTACCAAAACCAGGAAACAAGAATGTCCACACATTGCCCAAGGAAATACACACAGGTAGCAAACCCCTGTTGGGACTGAGGACTACACACTGGGCCCGCTGAACAATAAATTCTTCCTGCTCTAATGTGAGAAGTGAAAAAGCTAGTTGTATCTTTATATTGTGATGCTGATACGTTATCTGTGACACGTATCTTGTTGCTGTCTTGTACCTCATTGAGCCTCTAACCTCAAGTTTGCACACTTGTCATTGTGAAAGAGATTTTTGGCAGCTTTACTTAATGCAACCATTAACAGTTTTGCAGTGCTACTGCGTTAAGCAAAACAGACATTGCTGTAGCTTTGCAGAATATGAGAATGCTTTCTGACGTTTCAGCGAACGGTGGTTACCATCAGCAGTGACTGAGAGCTGTAATACAAAACAGTGTATGTTTATCTGACTGCCTCTTATTGAATCAAAGGTCTTCTTCTTCCTCTTCTTCTTCTTCTGTAGCTGAATGTTGTCGCAGCAGTTCAAAGAACAAACTGTTTACATTATTAGATTTTTTATGTGTTTTGTCTAACTTTGAGTCAGTCACATGAGTCAATACATAACTAGAATGGCACTCAGTAGAGAATATACCTCCACCGAGGCCACCAGTCCTCTTTTGTTCTCACTCATAGATAACAGCCACCTAAATATGCCTGATTTTAGTTAATGGGCCTGGGCTGAGACCCATCCTCCATCCAAGTTTTGCGGAAATTGGAAGAGAAACCAACCAACAAACGGACACGGTCGAAAACATAACCTACTTGGCAGAGGTAGTGATCATTTTGTGCGGTGTGTGCTTTAAATTGGTCATGATAGAGAATCATGTCCTTGTGTTTTTGTCTTTGGTGCAAGGCCATGAGGTGCCATGCACTGAAAAGTCTGCAGTGCAATAACAAACAATAATGTGACTTTGACAGGCAGACGTGATGTTTACTGTGATGGATTCTGTCTCTCAAGCAAGTACGTTTTTTATGGTGTACAACGAGGGACTGAACACATCAAAAATCGTTTAAGCAGTCATCATTGAAGTGGGCTAAAACATCACAAACATTAGTAAAGTTATAAAGAAACAGTAATCAATACAATATAAAACTACAATTGTAAAATTAAGACCCAAATATTTGGTGTCACTTTAAATTAGTTCTCTCATCAGAATATTTTTGCATAACATGATATCAGGTTTTAAATGAGCGAGTGGCCTTTTCATTTGTTTTGAAATGATCTGTTTGTCTCATCCAGCGTGCCCCGCTGTGGGCAGCTGTAAAGCTATAAACACATACAAACAACTGAGTCATCCACCCAGTAATTTTACACTCAGACCTGTTTGAGCAGCTTGTTAACAATATACTGTATGATACGTTTACATTTTATGTTCGATAAAACATTTTCCCCACGGTGTTCGACATACTCACACTGCTGTATATATCGCGTGTAGTCAAATCCCAGATGTGTCGTGCATTGTTTTATACATATTTCTGTGTTATGATGGTTGATTAATGCTCGGCTGCACAGCATGAATTTATTATGATGAAGCCATCAAAGTGTTTGTTGGGTTGAGTAGTTTGAGGTTAAATATACTTAAAATACAGTAGTTTTGCTTCCTTGTGCACCAAACCTCTGACGCAGGAACAATAAATTAATAAACACAACTGGCTAACAAACATCACTGATAAACGGTAAATCTATATTTGATTTTAACTTAGTTAATAGTTAGTTAACAATTAAATGCTTTATAAACCATTTATTAAGGTTATTGTGAAAGTTGTATCAGTTGTAACTTTATAATGTTTATACAAATGTTTTACAAAGTATTATAAACATCAATAAACAATTGTTTAATAAATGGTTTATGATGCATTTTTCTTGTAACGCTTGACTCGCATAACGACAACACATACCTACAAGGTA
Organism: Pagrus pagrus; assembly: GCF_965226575.1. Taxonomy (NCBI): domain Eukaryota; kingdom Metazoa; phylum Chordata; class Actinopteri; order Spariformes; family Sparidae; genus Pagrus; species Pagrus pagrus. Next base: position 8,691,242 of record NC_140196.1, on the reverse strand, counting down.
CATTGCGATTGCAGTCACAAAGCTGGTATCACCTTACAAGGTGAGCATTTTAACCTCACTCGTGTTGACTTGTGTAGGAAGGTGAGTGAGAGCAGGCTTGTCCAGCATCTTTCCACAGTGTCATCACAGACAGACCCTGAGTTTGCTCAACGGACAGATAGGACACGTCTTTTTTTGGACAAGCTCGTTATGACACATGTGGAGTGATTGAAGACGGGTCATCCACCACGTGGCACAAGCGTGGTCGAAGGAGGGAGGATGAGTTTAACATCTAAAATCAGTACTCCCCCTCACATTTTACTACTTAGCCATCATAGTGCAGATGATGGCAACTATTTATTAATGCTTCAAGCAATGAGTGTAGGATTTATCTAATTTTTTTTGCCCCTCAGGCTACACACAGCCTGGCCTATCTTATAGATGAAGGTTGAAGGGGATCTACACCCTGAAAGTAAAAGCCTGCAAACATTACCTCATTTTTTTAAAATTGAAAATCATTTAATTTTTTCTTTTGATATCAGTTAATAATGTCACTAGAACTGAACACCAGTCAAAGATAGGAAAGCAAAAAGTCAGTGCAGTTTGCAAATACGACGCTATCCGACAGTCGCCTTCTTAGCACGATGTATCCCCCCCTTGTTAATCTCCCCTCTCCATCTCCTGGTAGCGGAGAGAGTGCAGGGGCAGAGGGGTCGTTTAGTTGAATATCTTACTCTAGTCTGCCAGACTCGTAGATCCTTAATCTGACTGAGACTCTCACAAGATACAATCTATGGCCCTGACCATGACTCTGAAATATAACTGCTGTGTATTGATAAATCCATGGAGCTGTCCGTAGTGCTGAACTAGCAGACAGGTTTGTAATTGCACCTTTTTCTATCAATCCCTCCTCTCTGTCAGTTTGGTCTTGGATAATAGAATATTCTCCAAACTATGCACTATAAAACACTCTAATATATATACATTGTAGCCTATACTCTATAGAGTAGTGTCACCCTGATCAAAGTGACAAGTAGCAACAAGTAGAGGATCATAAAGACACATAATACTTCTGTGATCATTCTGTTGTGTCTGTGCTGCTGAAAAGACACCCCCAGTAGTTTAATGGAGACATGGCTACAGGAACAGTTCTTATTACAGACATTTGGTGTAATTTGTGAGTACAGCAATTGATGTAACTGACAAAATTAACATGCACTTACTGCACCCCGTGCAGGAGGAAATGGGGAATGAGGTTCTCAGTGGTTCAGGAAGCGATTCAGAATTGGCCAGGGGCAGATTCAGTATGAGGGTGAGAGCCACCGGTGTGCCATTTGCCACCTCTCTTAAGTGTTGTCACACCCTGATTGGCTGGGAGGGAAATGCTCCAAGCTGCTTCCACTCCTCAAATCAGGAGTCAGTCTCCTCACCTGTGCACAGGTGATCTGAATCCCCTGCAATCAGTCATGAGGAAAATCAGAGAAAAACAAAGAAAAATAGCAAGTCAAACAATTGGACTGCTACAAAGCAGGGCTGCCTGATACGGTCAATAAAACATATTGTGGTTGTTTTTGAGAGACACTGCGATTGCGTTATGATTCGTGATTAGTGGAAGTGATCATTTTTACATCACATTTTCATGAAATCACGATGATGGGACATTTGTTGGGGTTTGTACCAAACAAACATGTTTTCTTACATCAACAGGGTTTTCTCTGCAGCTCTACAGTACTTCATTATAAAGCTGTTTTCTCACACAATTTACCTTTATCACAAAAAAACCCCTAAAATTGCAGCTTGTTGTGATCTGGATATTGCACTTACTGCACTTATATTGCACACCATATTGTGATCATATTGCGTTTAATTGTGCAGCCGTACTGTAAAGTGAAATTAATTTGCAGCCTGCGTGTTTGTGTTTTGGTCATAAATCTGTCTTGTAAATTTTTGCTGATTTTGATTACTTTGTAGGGTGCCCTCTGTGCGATCGACCCCTTTTCTTCTTTCCCCCTCCTGCGCTCTCTGCATACAGTGGTGATTGGCTCCTCACTAGGACAGTGTAGTGGGAGCTGAAAATACAGCACCATCACCATATCTGTGACTTCTGGGTCTGATGCCAACTCCCCCCACCTCCCCCGTCCGTCCCTCCCTCTCTTCACCCATTCTCTCTTCACTCCTCTCTGACCTTACCTCATTTACATGGATGCTGTCGTTGAGGCATTTTGCTGACCTAAAACGTCCTTTTATGCACATTGTATATATAATACATCGTGGGGCCATGTTCCCAGGGTAGTTGATGGCATATGATTTGTTGTTTTTTTTATGGTGCAAGGTTATATGAGGACCAGAAAGAGGAATGTTGATAGATACACAGTGAAATACTGTAAAAATGCAGCAGTGTGTTAAATTAATGCTGCAGCAGAGGTTGTGCAGAGTGTCTTTGTCCACTTCACAGCTTCGAGAGCAATGTTTTTGTCTTTTGTCTTTCTGAACTTTACAAACTAGTGATGTCTCATTCTCTCTCTCTCTACTTCATGGTCAAATCTCAGTCCCTCTGCATCTTATTTCAGTCTGAGTGTTTTATGTTATGGCGCCCTCTAGAGTAGAGAGGAGCACATTGTTTGTCTTTTATGATATATTTTATCGCCTTGCGAAAAAAGAAAACAAGATCATGGAGACTGATGTATCCTCAAAACTGCTGTTTATTGTCTTGTGTTGCTTGCTGTCGTGGTTGTTTTGCTGTTATTTTGTGGTGTGTTGTTTGTTATACAAGTGGACCACACTGGAAATAAGCATTTGGTTTTATTGTGTTTTCATCCTCACTTATGTTTAAGGCATGTACTGACTGATGTTCAGTGTTTTATGTGTTTTTAACCATCAAATAAATTCACTAAGGAATCTACTTAATTATTTGTTTCCTGTTTTTAGCACTTTCTAGCCTTTATTTTGAAATGCCTACTTACTCAGAAATGTCTGTACTTAATTACTTTTATGAAGTACTATTACTTTACTCAAGTATTTCCATTTCAATTAACTTTATACTTCTACCTCACTACAAATCAAAGGAAATACTTGTTTTTACATTTATTACACAGTTTTGGTTACTTTACAAATTAAGATGTTACATTTAAAACACATGCTGATGTTATGTAGTAGAAAGCCTGTAGTGGCCCCAGAGAAAACTGAATGAGAAAAGTTGCATCGTGGGTAATGTAGGCACCAGGTTTTGAAAAGGAATACAAACTCTCTTGTGTCTTGTTCTGCTGTATGGATTTTGACAATTTGTTTTTAATATGTCAATGCCAGACCAGTGGACTGCTTTTCAAAACCTGGTGCCTACATTACCCACAATGCAACTTGACTCACTCACTGAGTGACGTCACTGGAAGCAATTTATCAGATTACATGCAAACAAAATGCTTTTTAATATTTTTTTCACATATGCAGTAAAACTCCTCAAGACCTATAAACATACTTTAATGTGTAAAATTGCTGGAGTTACTGTCAATGGATGACTTTTACTTGGTGTTTCTACAGTGTGACATTTGTATTTTTAGTAAGTAAAGGATCTGAATACTTGCTCCATCATTGAAAACCTGTCAAGTGTCAACAAGTTAGAAAAACTACATCGCCTGGTGCCACAGGACCTGATCAACTTTATTATGTTTATCACTCACATCACGTGAATACTTTCTGATGTTATAGAGAGACTTAGATGGATGCAGTAATCTTTTCTTTTCTTTTCTTTCTTTTCTTGTTAATACACTTCTGTCTTATGTATAGCCAGGGTTCAAGTCATGTGGAGCCAGAGAGATCTGAGCTCTCATGAAATAATACATCTGTGGGGGTCATTAAGACATTACCAACAGCCGTTACTGTAATCACAAATAATGCATTTAATCTAATGAGTTTTGTTTATGTTAATGATACAAATAAGATGAAAGAAACATGTTTTCTCAAAGAACCAAACCTGACCACCAAACACTTCAGTTCAGAGGAGGAGGAGGATGTTAGGGAAGACCATTTCTGCCTTTTAAAAAACAAATGTTGATAAAAAATATATAATAATCTCATTCAGAGGAAAAAAAGGTGAAATTATGAGGAAAAAGTCATAACTATTTTTAAATTTTTGACTTTTTACATCATAATTTCGACTTGTTATCTCAGAATCTTGACTTTTATCTCATAATTTTGTTAAAGTAGTAACAAAATTTAGTTAAAGTTAGGAAAATAACTCGCACTTCTTGTGCACAGCCGGACACGCCGGGGTGACCACCTGTGCTGTCATAACGCAGTGTGACTGAGCCAATAAACTTCCAGGTATATATTTATTTATTTATATATATGAAGCAAAAAACACCTTTGTCTTTAAAGCGGTGGGCTGCAGCTGACGTAGGCTCTGCGTTGTCCGCGTCTTCCCAGTGGATCTGTGGAGGGGAACAACTATTGGCTGTTGATGCAACATCTGTGCGTCCAGCGGTCGGCTCGCGCAGCCCCGTGTCGCCTTTGAACCGTCGGCTCCGCATTACCTCACTCGTGGGCCGGCCTGCCACTTCTCTCCCCCCCTCCCTCCCCACACCTCCCCCCTGCAGTTTAACTTTGGCGTGCATGCTCTCTCCCTCCCTCCCTCCCCTCTCTCCCCCTCTCCCGCTATTACGTCCGCTGCTGGTAAAGACGCGGAGGCAGGTGGAGGGTGTGTGTGTGTGTGTGTGTGTGTGTGTGTGTGTGTGTGTGTGAGAGAGAGGGGAGGCGGTGGTGGTGATGGGGGGGATGTACAATTAAGAGCACATTGTAACGTCCTTGCGTTGCCTGCCGTGGCGGAAGAGGAGTGTGCCGTGAACGCGAATGACCGTCGGTGGACGAGAAAGGAGGATAGACAGAGAGAGATAGGGCTAGAGGAAGAGAGAGAGAGAGGGAGAGAGAGAGAGAGAGAGAGGGAGAGAGAGAGAGAGAGAGATAGAGAGGGGGGAATCACTCAAGATGCCTCGTTTTAGCGTAATTTGTCCTGCAGACTGTGCCCTTCCGGCGTTTTGAGGGCTGCTTGCGAGCCTGTAGAGAGAGAGAGAGAGGCTGGCTGGCTGGGCTACGCTATGCTGCCTGACCCTGCTGTGTTGTGATAGCGTTGTCCGATTGTTTGGATTGAGGAAGGCTCCCATCAACCCAAATCAATGAGGATTCTGAGGCCATTCCTTCAGAAAGGAGCGCATATGCTGCAGTGTTTCTGTGGACAACGATCGAAGTCGACCACTATCACCAACGGTGAGAGACTAACAACATAGCACCATAGCTCTATGGCTACCTTTGGCTTTGCATGCTTTCTCTCTTGAGTGATGGAGGTGGTGGTGGTGGTGGTGGTGATGGTGGGGGGGGAGGCAAAAAAGAAAAAAAAAAAGGGGGGGGAGATATAAGAGAGAGACAGAGAGAGGGGGGAGGGTGAGTTGGTTTCATTGGCCACTCGAGTGTGTGAGTAACATCTTCCGAGTCTGCAGTGGAGAGAGCCTCTCCTTGTGTGCATCTGTCCCGAGTTGTGTGTGCAGCGGGCACCGCCGCCGCCTGCTGCCTGCTGCTGGCAGCCAGCATCCAGCCAAGGATGGGGGCTCCGGTTACTTCAGCCCCAGAACCAGCTGCATTTTGCAGACGAGCGCGTTCCAGCAGTGCTGCATCCGAAGCGGGCCAAGAAAAAAAAAAAGAAAAAAAGAAAAAAACCCGGACAATGCAGGGATCAAGTCATTAAACTTCAGGGGCCTGGAGAGGCAGCGTTGTTTCAGGGCCCCAAACAAAGCAGCACCGCGGCTCAGCACCGCGGACAGCGCCATAGCAGACGGGAGGGGGGGGGGAGCAGGGCAACTTTTCATGTTCTGAGCAGATGAACGTGGAACCAGGACACCGCACACTGATCACACAAGTGTCTCTACTCTTGCAATTGGATATCATGTGAGAAGTCCTTATTTTGTTGGCCTGTCAAAGACCCCAGGAAGTCCCCCCAAACTCCACTGTAGCTTCAGCTACTTTAAAGAGGCACTGTGTAGTTTTGGAGGTAATAATACAATCTCAGAAGTATTTGTTTTTTCCCATAACTGAATAAGTGAGCCATTCTCAGAGGAAAATAAGGCCCCCAGATGACTGTTTGAAGCCAGAAAGGTGGCAGGGTCCGCCATATATAAACAAAGTAAAACAGTATGAAACTGTCCTTTAAGGTCAGTTTGTTAATTCAGTCATGAAAACAAAGAGAGTTTGTTTATTTGGTTTGTTGAGGCTTAAAAGATTTCTCTCTCTCTACATGATGCACCTTTAAAGCAAAACCAGGCACAGGATCAGGCTCTACTTTGCGTCCAGTGTATATCATGCTGCATCTACCGCCGTGAAGTCACAATGACACGCTCGCAAAAACAACCAGCACTCAACAGTCTTTGGCATCCAGCCTAAGAAGCCTGCCATGTCCTCTAGTCATGTCTCAGCAATCCACTGCATTGCTGCTGTTGTTTCACTCCTAACATACCTCAAGTCAAAGTCATTAAAAAAACATCCTTCAGTGTTTCCAGGGCGAGACAAAACGCTGTTTTTTTTGTAACTGGGGGAGACAAATGCAACACCTTCCCTCCCCCCCATACGTCTCCTCCCCGTCACTTGCAGGATCTCCGGTATAGTTTGAGCTACAGAGCCGGCTCTCAAATTCAGGGCAGACAATTAGAAACTCCATTAAGCACAGTTGATTCCTCTGAGGTGGTTGGACCAAAAGCAGCACGCACACTGGGATCTGTAGCACTCGGATATAAAGCGCCACCGGTCCTAATCCTGCATCTCTGTTCACTGTTAGAGGAAACCTTTTGACCTCAATCAGAACCTTTTCGAGTCAGCTCACAGGTGTTGACACACATGCACGCACAGTGTTGGACGCACAGCTGTTTGGGGAGAGTTTCGTTTGAAGTTTTGTTGCATATTTTACAACTTGTGAGCTCATTTACAAGTTTGATCCTCTTCTGCAAGAGTTCCACTGCTCATCAAAACTCTAACTTCATGATGATAATGCTTTTTTTGGGGGATTTTAAGCAGACACACTTGAACTCATCTCGAACTTGTCTAACATATGTGAGCAGTTACACATCATTGATCCGGTGTGTGAATCAAAGGGGGGTCACACGCGGTTCACTTTCTGGTTAAAAGGGGCCAAAACCTCGGCTGGTAATCCGCCTGCATCGTTTCACCGCTCTGGGGGGACGTTGGCCCGCACAAGATCATGTAAAGCAGGCAGAGCAGAGAGTGTTTTGCTCTACAGGATCACGGCAGGATGCCAAAATCACCACCCAGGGATTTTCTGTAAAAGATCTTTCTGAGTAGGCTTAAATGTTTGCACCTGCGGGTCCTCCGGGGTGTCAAGTTTGCACCTGGCTTTTCTGGAGTTAAAGATTTTTGTGAGCGTCTAACCTACATAACATCTGGTTTTACTTTGGGGAAAGCTTTTTATTTGTTCTGTCAGTCAATCCTGATGTCTTTGTAGACTGATGGGTGGCATTTGCATTCTCGTCAGGCGTGATTTGTTTTAATGACTGACTTAATTAGTGTTAGTCGTCTTAATTAGCAGTTGGTTGTCATCTATCTGCTTGTGTTTTGTCTGGTTTTGTGGCTTTTTGTCCCTCAAGAACAACAGAAAGATTGGTTGCTGAAACATTGCTTCCCTTTGTTTTCCTTCATCCATACAACTCGGGCTTTGTGCAGCATCACTCCGACTATAATCAGACAATAAGCTGTGATTTGTGCTGGTAGTGTCCATGTGTTAACGAGCACTGTGAGCCACAGCATCGCACTCATCCTCACGCGTCTCTCCTCTTTGCCTCCTGCAGACTTGGCGGGACGGTTTATCAGACTATGATAACGCCATGAAAACTAGTTCCAGCTATTGTGAGTCAACAAATCTGTGAGGTAGCTCAAGGACACATTAGAGGGATGAAGTTCAGGGAATGGAAACAGCCACTAGTATCTTTCTGTGTGTGAACAGCTGTGGTTTGCTCTTTTTCCACAAGAGGGCAGCAGGTGCAAAGAAATGACTCTTGACTCTGAGTTATTCCTGTAGTGGTGGCACCTGAAGGAGGCCACAGGGATGCTGAGGATTTGGTTTATGTCTCTCTGCTTTTCAGACATACTTCAGTTGATGTGGCTCATACTTTAAGTTATAAAATCCAAGAACTGGCACTGACTGATAAAAATACACACGAGAAGTGCTTCATTTTCACACAGCAGTCTGACACATGACTCACACCGAGGACCAGACACATCTTAAACGCTGACATCAGCCTGTTTCTACTTTTGCACAGAGTCAAATCATTTCTAATTGAGAATTCTCATGATTGAAATGTATTGCCCGCAGTGCATTTCACAGCAGCTGTGTTTTATCGCTCGTGGACGTTATCTCAGCTGGAAATGAAGTGAACATCAATTGTCTCCGGTAGAGGGAGGACGCCTAGCAGATCCTCATTAGGGAATACTTTATCTTTTCCTGACAAAGATATATGTGCTACGTGTCTACGCCGCAAAGGCCCGCCCATTTCTGAGAAAGCTCACGAACCACTGGCTGATGGTTTGGTTTTTTTTTTCCCTTCCAAGAAATGTATATCACACTGCTGCATATCCTGCTGGAATGATGAATGTTGTATTGAAGTTGTTATTGATATTTCTTTATGCTGCGGTGACATATTCATTTGTGCGGCTCACCGGCTGCTCAATAAGAATACAAAGCTGGATTAAGGGTTTTGATTCAGATGCCAACCTTGAGTTTCTAACTTTTATTTGGCTGTCTGTCTGTCTGTCTGTCTGTCTGTGGGAAAGCATTGTAGCTCCCCGTCCATCTCTTTCTCTGTTCCTCTCTCTCTCTCTCTCTCTCACACATAGTTAGAAACACACAATGGGGCTAACTGGGGTACCGGTGCTTCACATTCAACACTTCCATCCATTATATCTGAACCTTACGTAAGACGGGGGGGACAGACAGTGGTAGTGAAAAGAAAAGAAAAAAAAATCTCTCCGCCTCTCTCTCACCGTCTGTCTCCGGGCTGTGTTCGGAGAGGGAATGTCAAACCAAGTCCTGGAAAAAAGCCTTTAAATGTTTCATGCTGTTTCATCACGGGGAAGAGAGAGGTTTTGCTGTGCTGCCGAAGACTCACGTGTCCTTCCTCCGCACAGTGTGTGTGTGTGTGTGTGTGTGTGTGTGTGTGTGTGTGTGCTCCCCAGTCCATGCACTAGATAACATGAAAACATGCACAGGCACATGCTGGTAGACACACGTTCTGCAAGACATATTCAGGGACTTTGCTTTGATTTGTTCTGATAACTTATTCTTCACAGTAAGTTACAGTCGTTCCCTGATTTCCAATCAAAAGAGGAATATTTAGCATGAAAGCCAGGGGCGGTTCTTGAGTCAGAAATTCCCTGGGGGGCCCCTCCAGCCTGATAAATAATCTGACACCAATGAAAAATGTACGCAAGCAAACCTTTTCCATTATTCACATTAGTGAAACATTTTAAAATATAAAAAAACAGAACAATTAAAATGCATAGCAACTAAACCCAGTGATAAAGCAGTCTGAGGCAGCAGAGGTGCACAGTGTGGTGCCTTTATGGGAGGTTTATAGTTGTCATTGCAAAATGTGCCAATATGAGTGGCCACTAATGGCCCCTTTTCCCCAAATTTCTTTGGTTTCTGCAGCTGCATTGCACTCACATGGTTTGCATCTGTCCCCAGATGTGATACACGCAGACCACAGTCCGCTCTCTCTCCTGCAAAGAGTGTTAAAGGGCACTTTTCTATGCTTTGGTGTTACAGTATTTCCCACGGCTTGTTACGAGGACCATTGTGCTGCTGTTGAGGACGTTATTTGTAATGTTTTGGTGTGTCATGGGGTCGTCCATTTCATTTCCATAAGCCCTAAATCGCATTTATCCGTGTTGTGTGCCCGCCTGGGTCTTCATTGTACCATTGGATGTTTTGGTCGTGCAGGAACCTGTTGCAGGTAATCCCTTTAGCCAGATCCAATATGTTCTTTATGGCATGTGTGGAGACCAGGGGGGTGTTTGAATAAAACGGGCGCTTATGTCCCTTAAGTATAAGCTATGAAGAGGATGAGGATGCTGTACAGTATCAGCCAAAGCTGATTAAGATGCATCTTTTTCATGCACACTGGGAGAGTTGACTGTCCCAGACTTTGCAACAGTGAGATCACCACACCTCTTTAGATAGACACATTGCCCCCCCCACCCCCTGCGTAAACATCCAGCCAGCATTTACCCCCCTGTTCCCTTTACACATTTTATATTCACACCTTTTTCCTCCTGGAGATCGTCCGTCTTTCCCTACACACAGCCCCTCTGAGGATTCCTAATACGAACCTCAATCACGTATGATTGCGTTAAAAGAGTTGAAGAGGGAGAGAGGGGGTGAGAGAGAGAGAGAGAGAGAGAGAGAGAGAGAGAGAGAGAGAGAGAGGGGGGAGGCTGTGGACCGAGACCGTCCACTCTCGCTGTCGGCGATGTAACGCACCGACAGGACGCGCTTGGAGACGACGCTCGGGCTACTTTATTATTTGGTGCGCTACAACAGAAAGCACTCCGGCGCGCGTCCACCTCAAAAAACTAATTGTTGCTTTTTTCCCAGACGAGATTCCCGTCCTGCAGCCTGAAAATTATCTCTGCAGCATCCTTGCAGAGTAGCCTCTCTTTTTTCCTCTCCCTCTCTCGAGGTGCCATCGTCAGAACCGGAGAGGCTCCTGCACACACACACACACGCATACACGCATGCACACGCACACGCAGCCTCCTGGAGCAGCAGCAGCAGCATCAGCAGCAGCAGAAGCAGCAGCAGCCAGCGGACGGTGTCATTCATCGATGTGCATGGAGTAAATAAGTTCCTCTCTCCAACCCTGGATTCAGGTTGACGCGATTTGCTTCAAAAAGAAAAGGCAGCCGGAGGAGAAGGAGAGGCCGGCGTGCAGATGAGGATTACGGAGTCGTGCTCGTCAGACGCGCCGCCGTTCACCTGGAATACCTGAACGCTCTCCCATGACACGCAGCTGCATCAACTCGCCAAGACTGTTGCATGTATCCGCGGCTGATGTGTCGGCCCCTGTGGCCTAGCCCGTAGATTTATTGTTTTCTATCAAGATCGGCTGCTGTTGATTTGAAGCCCCCCCACCTCCCCCCCACCCCGCGGGTGCCATCACAAACTCGCAGCGGCTGATTTACACGCCACCGTCCGCCCGTCCGTCCGTCCGTGCGCCTTACAGAGGATGCTGCCTGACGCGCAGTGATGCCCGGGACCCCGGAGGATTTTTTTCCGATCAGGATGACATTTGGTTGAAGACATCCGCGCGTGCGTGCGTGCGTGTGTGTGTGTGTGTGTGCGTGTGTGTGTTAGTGTGTGTGGACCACGAAACACACAATCAACTCTCTCGTTTTTTGTTTTTTTTTTCCTTCTTCTTCTTCTTTTTTTTTTTTTTTTTTTTGCGCCAAGAAAAGCTGCACCAACATCCGACCTCTGCCGAACTAGACTCTCGGTTTTTTTTTTATACGGACTCGGTTCGGGGAGATGGCCGCGATCGCCAGCTCCCTGATCCGGCAGAAACGCCAGGCGAGGGAGTCCAACAGCGACCGGGTCTCGACTTCGAAACGTCGCCCCAGCCCCAGCAAAGACCCCCGCTCTCTGTGCGAGAGGCATTTCTTGGGGGTCTTCAGCAAAGTCCGCTTCTGCAGCGGCAAGAAAAGACCCGTTCGGCGGCGACCAGGTCAGTGCTGTAGATTTTTTTTTCTTTTCTTTCTTTCTTTCTTCACTGATGTGTGTTATGTGTGCGTATGGAAGCGATGGTTTTCCCCCTAACTCCCACCCCCCCTCCCCAACACCACCACCAACACCACCCCGCCCCTCTTTGGAGCAGCAGAGACATTATACTGCAGTCAAGGGCTCCAATCTGAACCGGAGGAGAAGGTAGATTTTCTCCGCGGTGCGTTACAGAGAAAAAGATCCACCTGTTCCATTAGATCCCTCTTGTTGTCTGTCGATCCACCGCACGACACAAACCCTCCTCCTCCTCCTCCTCCCCCCCACAAGAGCAGACCTGGATGTATGGGGAAATGATCTATATGCTGTGACGTTACCCCCCCACCCCCCTTACCTTTTATAGTTATTGTGATACAGCTCTCTGATCAGAATAATCAATAACCCTCTGACATAACTCGCATCCTACTAGAAGCCTGAGTAGGGTTTTTGTCTCATACACAACATTTATTTGCACACTTAATTTTTCACCTCCCCTCCTCCTCCTCCTCCTCCTCTTCCTCCAAACACACACACACACAACTTGAATACATTCAAAAAAAAGAAAGAAAAAAAGGGGGCAGCTTTGAAACGCCTAATTCAATATTACTGCAGATTGGGGTACAGAGGGGAGATAAGTTGCACCGCAGTGCACCAAGGCTCTTTTGAGATTAAATGTTTTAATGGTAAATGTTTATTGCAGAGAGGGGAGCTTTACTGCAGTGAAGGGAGGTATAGCTTTGGGTGATTAAGGGCTACTCCGGCTGTATTGATAGACACAGGCTCCATGCCTACCACACTCCATGATATATCCTCCCTGGGGTCTGTCCACGTCCGTGCACAGATAACAAGCCAAAGGGGTGCAAGTCACCTCTTCCCATCCCCTGAATCCAGACAGATCTGTCGTGTGACGGACGACAAAGTCAGGTCCTCTCAGGCAGGCTGATGAGGGACGAGGCAGGACGGACAGACATGAATTTTTTAAGGCAGAAAGGGAGGACAATGGAGGGAGACAGACAGCCAAGCCAGACTAAATCCCCGCTGACGTGCAGCCTCATCAGACACACAAACAATCTGGAAAGAAAAAAGGAAAAAAAAGCCTCAATAGGAACACAAGCAGACAGACAGACAGACAGACAACAAGTCAGCCAGGGCTCCAGTTGGGCAGGTAGGTAACTCCTTCCAACAGACAGACAGATCCTGCATTTCCTCTAATTGATGATCCTTATATTTCATGCCATATATTTGCATATAAACAGCCGATACGCTGGAGGATTTATGAATTCTGCCTGTTTAAAAAGACTTGTTGTTTTTCCTTCTATTCCCCCCTCCCTCCCCACCCCCTTCGTAAAGATGCACCCTCGAAACCTCCACAGGTGTCCCATAAGGGCTGCAGGCTAGGTCAGTAGCTCAGCCTCCATCCGTGTGTTGCTGTGTTTTCTCTTCTCGTCTCCACCCCATCTCGCGCCCATGTTTTCGACTCCCCCTTCTCGGCCAGGGAGGGGGGAGGGAGGGAAGGGGGGTGGGTACAGAGCGGGAGGGAGGGATGATACAGGGGCGGGGGGCTTCAACACCTGTCTGACAGCCGACGACCCTCTCCCTTGCTGACTTCTTCTTCTTCTTTTTCTTCTTCCTCTCTCTTCTCTCATCCCCTCCTTCTGTGTGGCTTTCTTGGGTTTTTTAAGCTTAATTTCGTACCTTGTTGTTGTTTTTGTTTATTTTGTTTTTTGGTTATTTTTTTTCCTCCTCGTAGCTGAAGCTCTCCTGTAGCCGGTCGTTTGTTGCTCCTCTGTCTCTCTCCTCTGCCTTCTCCTCATTTTCGTTTTTTTCCTGCCTCATTCTCGTTGTCAGTCAATGTCGGATCAGTCTCTTACTCCTCGCTCCGTGTTCAATGTCTGTAAATATGTGTCAAGTACTTCTTGTGTAAGTGTAGTAGAGGCTCTTACTGTGTAGTTGGTGTACATTATGGATATGATGTGTCTATCAGAACAGGTGACCATTCACCATTTCACGGTCATGACGCCATTTGTCGACGTACCTAAATGTTTTTTGTCTTTCTGTATTGGTATGAAGTAAATTTATGACGTTTTAATCGCCCTTACACTCTCTCTCTCACACACTCACACACACACACACAGTGGATGATCTGCTGCAGGTTGAAGCCACCGAAAGACATTTTTCATGCACATACACATGTTGTACACCAGAGTACAGCCAGCACACACACACAGGAACACACACTCCGCTAAATGATTGGAACTGATGAGCCGTCAGCGACTGCTCGGGGGCCATGTTGATGCCTTAATTTATGGAAGTGTAGTTATCACATGTGATTTACCGATGTGTACACTCCCATGTGCTTTCACACACACTCACATTAGCACACACACACATACAAACAGACACACCTTCTCCTCACCCTGTCTGTGATGGATGATGAAGGGGCCCGGTCCCAGGAATTGATGGCCCCACCCCAGGGGTAGGTGAGTTGGGGACCGATGGTCAGGATGATGTACAGTTGAGGTGAACCCACTCCAGCTGGGGGTCATCGCTCAGTTTAGTCTCTCTATGGGCTCTCTTGCCTTGTGTACAATGTAAATAGAGCTTGTTATGAGTCTGTAATTATTGCAGTGATCAGCCTTCGAGTAAATACTTAACATCTGCTGTTACTGTCGAGGACAGATCCGGCTAAGACTCGGATCTTTTTTCCTTTTTCTCTCCTGGTAACAAGTTTGAAAATGTTTTCATTCTGACAAATCATTTGGGGTTTTTTTACGTGCCCGGGTGGACCGCACCGAATCGCACGACCTCCGAGTCTCGTCGTGACCTTGGAGGACAGTCAGGCTCACTCATATGCTTTCACTCCGATCACGTACGTCGGGTTGCGAGCTCGGCACTTTCACTTCCTGAATGTTTATTCAGTGGCACAAAATGAAAGCGGGCGCCAATTCAATTGTGACAAAATGCATAATTTGTTTCTTTTGTGAGAATAAAGAGAGAGAGGGAGTGAACAAAGGATTAGTAAGATCCAGCATCTGAGTCGCTGTTTGATTTCGACGGAGCTTGTCTCAAAATCTCAGCTCATTACTGAGAAGTAGTGTTTCATTATTTGCAGTAAACATAAAGGAAGGCAGGACTGGATTAGTTACGTATAGCTACGCTCTAAAGAATGACTGTCAGACATCTCAAAGCTTTTCCTTGTCATAAGCCACAACCCGAGTCTTGTCCATGTCATCTGACTCTGGCCACCGCTTGAACACAAAATCAAAGACTCTGCCGGACATCAGACACACTTTGGAGACTGCTCGAACTCCCCTCCCCCCCACTCCTCAGATAAACACAGTTTTATACACGTCTATTTTCTTCCCTGCCGTTGCCTCAGGCTTTCTTTGCCCCTGAGCTGATCCTCGCTTCCACCTGCTCCCCTCCGAGGTGTCGAGCGCTCCGAGCAGCACTCTGGCCGGGCGCCAGATGTCACAGCCCCAAAGTTGGGGGTCGATTCAGGGTTATTGCAAAGAAAAAAAAAAAAACTCTTGAAACTTTAGGTCAGCTTCCTTTGAGGTCAAGAAAAAGCATCGGGATCCTCTGGAGGTGAACCTGTTGCATGTAAAGAGGGAATTTTATTGACCCCCCCAAAAAAAATGCACAGTTGCTTCATACCAAATAAAGAAACCGTTGGCATGTCGATGTGTATTATAGAGTGATTTTATAAGGGTTTTCCAAATGACGCAAAAGCAGCCATTTCTCTGTGCTAGATGCAGTTAGGCATTATGAGAAAGTAACAGCATTCTCATTGATTTCCTGTCATGGTGTTGCCTTCCAGTCAAGCAGCTGTTTACCCTATTTTGGGATTATGTGGTGCAACAGATGACTCATTACAAACTGTCTGTCACAGTCGTATTGATATGCAACAGCTGGACTGAAGTGTTCTAGTGCTGTAAGTTTTTTTTTTGTTAGCAGACGACTGCGGAGGCCGGATTGTGCCACAGGAACAGTAAGGCATTTTTTAATATTGATTTTTTTTTCAAATGGCTGATTTTAATTGAGTTTTTTAATTGCTATATTATGAGATTGAATTATGAGTTATGAATTAATTTGGTGTTTAAAATCTGCAATGAGGGCTGTGTGACAAGAGTAAAAAACCCAGATCCTGATATAGGTAATTCATTTTACAATATATCACATATTATGTAAATTAAATGAATACATTGTGAATAAGAAATGACCACACACCATTTCTTACTACATTCTGAATAAATACTTGACAAATAAAAGGTTTTTACTCATATTTGATTATTTTTGTCTTTTTGTTAAGAACCTTCAATGAAAAAATATAAAAAGGTAAATAGAGAAAACATACAACTATAGTTTTAAACAAAATAAAAAACAAACAAACAAACACAATACTCTTTAACAATTAGAGCTGTTTGAATTGTGAAATGGTGGCATTATTTGCAAAGTATGATTTCAGGTTGATGTCAGACTTTGCTACCCAAACCTTGCAACAGAAGAAGCCACCATTTTTAGGTACAAGCTCCTTTTTTGTCTTGGCTGGTCAGAATTTCGCCGTTCTGTGTCCCGTTCTCCCTCTTCTATGTTTTTTTTGTGTTGCCTTCATGCACATTTCCCGCCTGTATCCATGTGGAAGAACACAAAGCGTTGCCCGAATGATGAAAAATATTACATGTGTGATTTGTTTGGGAATAGTTTATATGGATGACGTTTTTTCTGACGTCTCTTGGGCAGGATCTAGGCGTAGGCATGCCCATGGCCTTATTGCCATTAGGGGACCAGACAGAAGAGAAAAGAACGTCCTATTTTAAATAATGTTTAACATTTAAAATACAAAAGAAAGTCTTTAAACGTACAATTTCTACGGTCTAAAACTTTTTTTCAATGTTTATATATTTTCTTATTCATTGATCAACATATGCTATTTTAGCTATACTTTTCTTGAAGGTACATGATGAACCAATTGGGTTTGGATACCAAATATATAAATATATAATAAATATATGAAAAAATATGCTAAAAATCATGCAGCCTTTAAGTGATTTTGTCTGTTTACCAAATATCAAAAAATGCGTATGAGGGGGCCACTGCTTAGAGTAATCTGTCGACTTAACCCGGCCCTGGTCGTCTCACCACATGTAACGACATATCACACAGCCCTGTTTGCAGTTCAAAAACAGTTTTTCAATGCTTTCAAATATCTGACAGGAAAACAAAAATTTTAACAGGATGAAAAGTCTCATTGTTCGCCTGGTACACTCCGTCTTCCACAGTCACCTTAATTGATGAAACACCGTACATTTTATGTTTGTGAGACATTTGTTCGTAAGACATTGCTGCACTTTAAAAACAAGCTTGATAAGAACAGCCGTGAGTGTGCAAACACGTAGCTGAAGGCAGAGGCATCAGCTCTTTGGTGTGTTGCTGTCACAGTTATGAGAATGCTGCTCTGACATATTCTTGGTGGGGATGGGGCTGTGGTTTGGTCCACGGTTTTGTGTGCGCGTGTGTGTGCGTGCGTTGTGTGCATGTGTGTGTATGTGTGCGTTTCAGAGCCGCAGCTGAAAGGCATCGTGACACGACTGTTCAGCCAGCAGGGCTTCTACCTGCAGATGCAGCCGGATGGAACCATCGACGGCAGCAAGGACGAGAACAGCGACAACAGTGAGTGGAACATTATGGAAGCTACAGCTTCCAGCATAAAACATTTAATGGCAGTGAGTCACTTGGTTATATAATATATTACCACATTTTATATGCTGTGCTTAATCATTTTCAATTCTTATATAACTGACGCCAGCCTAAAGCTCTCCAAAATTAGTTTAAGATGCCCTCGATGAATTGGATTATCACTACAAAAAAAACCTACAGTGTTAAAGGGAACTATTCACCAAATTCAACAAGGCAGAATGGCCTCTTTTCTCCTGGTTATGCAATAGTATGCATGAGATATAACTGAGGACATAAATGTGTCAAAAGCTCCTCAGATGGTTTATGAATTCCTATCCAGTCTTCCCAAAAGCATACCTTTTACGGTAAGTAAATACAATATTTATGGAGCATCTCGATTGCAATATCCCTGCTCTGGTCTCTCTGAGTAAAGCGCTTCTAGTGTGTACACTACATGATTATAAGTGTCACATTGTTTTTATTGATTCAGCTCCGGAAGCGTTTGTGATTATCACAGCAGAAATTCTTTCCTGGAAAAACACGCTCCTTGTCACGAAGATCCCTCCTCGAGCGCCTTTTTTGCAATATTTCACCACCAATCGAATTTCCATAGTGGACTACCAGTGGATAAATAGTCTCCTGGGTATACTCCCCTGAAGCTACCGCAAACCCTTCCCCTGTCACAGGAACTGAAAAGGGGGGAAAATCGGCAGAGTCTGTGGAGAGTCTTTGATATTAAAACATATAGGCATTTGTAACAGTTTCCTATGGGAAGTGAAGGATCAAAGAAGAGATATATGTCAGCCGAGAACGGTCGCCAAAGCGATAATGACGACACTCCCAGTCTGGAGTGAAGCCAGACAGGAAACCAATCATGACCTTTCTTCTCTAAAACATCCTGCCAATCTTGAAGAAAGCCCGAGCCAAAGCTGCTGGACCGTAGCAGTCATGCGGTGAAAAGAACGGTCTCTCCCTGTCACCCGTCGTTTTATATTTTATGAGGAGATAGATCTTCAGTGAGAGCTACTTATGGCATAGATGAAGGGTCTTTGGGACAAAAAAGGATTACCGAGCAAGAGGGGGGAAAAACAACCCCAGCAGCATCCACATAATGCATTTCCTCTGTGCACCTTTAACTCATTGCTCTTATTCAGGAGCCTCCATTGTGTTTTAAGAGGTTTGGGGTTGATGAGGTTTTAGTTGTGTGTGAAGGGTTTCCCCACCTCTAGGTAATCCTCTTGTTAAGCAGTCCCGCTGGCCTGGGGATGGAGGAATGCAGTGAATAATTCAGCCAAAGGAAACTAAAAATACCACCTTCTCCGTTTGTACCCAATGAATAATTCTCTATATGCGATGCCTCGAGCTCTGAGACTGTCCGAAGGACGATACAGAGAGTGAGCAGAGGAGAGCAGGAGGTGCAGCCGGAGGAATTCGAAATGTTTCGAGTAGAAAGACGGAGAGAGAAAGAGCGAAAGTCAAAGAGAGAGTGATGAGAAGAGATAGAAATGGACGTATAGCAGATTTGGTATTCAGGTCTCGCACTGAGCTATTGATTGCTGGGCTGGATTATTAGAATAATAGATTACCCCCACCCTTGAACCACGCCACCCTCTGACCTGCAGCATCCTTCGGCAGATGGAATACAGTAATTTATTTTCAGGGGGAGGTTCAGTGGAACCGATGGGATTGAGGAGCATGATGCCGCCTGCATACTAGGTGCGACCTGAGCCCAGAGTGCATTTCAATCCCATCTTTTTTATTATTTGCTGTTTTTCCGTGCTGAATAACAACAAGTGCTGAGACAAGGACGCAACTGAACACTAATATCCCAATAAGAAACGGAATAAAAACCCAACCAGAATGAAAATGCCTCCTGTAAACAACTTGATTGGAAGAGACTGATCCAATCTGGCAGATCAAGAGGGATGGTATAAACTTCACTTTCACTTTAAATATATTACTGGCAGGCAAAGGAAACTTTAAAAATCAGAAAGCCACAGGGAACAAAGCAGGAACACAGAGGACAATCCAGACCAGACAAAACAACAGAGTGAGGGAAGAAACAGGCTGGTGAGTCGGGAAAAAGTGCGGGAAACAGACAAAGACAGGAAGTGGAAATTAAAATGTGACACAGAGATATGACCTACAAAATAAAACAAGAAATGATTAAACCAAAAAAACATGTCTCGTAGGATCAGTGTATTACGCGTCAATGTAAATTGTCCGTATAACCGCAGCTGAGAAGTAACAGAACAGAACAGATTCATGCTGCAGTACGAAAGTCTGCTTTGAGCATGGCTGACTGCCGGCAGAGCTACGCTTAACTAACTGCAAGGGCTGTGAAACACCGCTCAATTAATTAACACCCATGTTCAAATTTGAGCAGTTATTAATTTGATTGTCGTCAGTTGATCGCCTGCAGTAATTACCTGCGCACGCCGAGGCTCTAGGAGGATATTGCAGGGTATGAGACACCTGCGGTATCAGGCGTTCACACTCCATCGCTCTCCGAGGCTCCTGGTTGATGGATGGCACGAAGCAAGGCTTTTTTTTATTAGTTGAAGACCAAGTCACGAATGTCAAGTGCTCAAGCTCTTCAAAACACATTATTAAACGCTGCATATGAGAACATACGGGCGCTGTACACTATAGCAGCTCTCCTATCTTTGGATTTGCATTCCTCTCCGGATTTTGGAGACATGCCCTTGGCATTTGAAGTTTGGCTCAGTGTTTTCTCTAAACCTGTCCTGCAGGGTTTATTTCCTGCTGCGCCAGTATCCCTGACATCAAACGCACTTCTTTTAGCCTACCTGCAGGATTTGCTTGTAGCCGATTACCGCTCCACTGGAAGAGTGGCCGTTTTCAAGGATTTTGCTTCATTGGGTTGTTTGAACCCATTTCAAGGAGAGAAGATCCCTGGAAATCTCTCCCCTCTGTCCCTGCACCAGCCTCGGCGCTCCCTTTTTCCTCGGCGAGAGATAGGGCCGAGGTTATTAAGGGAGAGGAATCGCCTTCAGAGCAGTCATCAGGTGCTCTAACAGCAGTCGGTGCAGCCGTAATTATGGAGTCCATCAACTGCTGAAGCTGCAAATGGAAAAGCCGGACATTTAGAACGTAGCTGAATGACAGCTCGCGTCAGTTGCGTAATATTTTGGCAGGCAAATGAGAGCGGGGACGGCAGAATGTAATTATGGCGAAATAGTGCACCGGTGCACCATATTTTGTGCCTCTTTTCCTCCCACGTTTCAAGCCAAAGCTATTGTGAGTTCTTTTTGAGGGCCCTATTGCGAGTGCCTGCTCCGAAAAAGCTAGAACATGTTTTGATAGGTGGAGGTACTCTGGGGTGAAACACTCCTGGGTTTTAGCGCTACGTGACAGAACTGTGGACGCTGCCTCTGAGAGACATCGCCAGTCATCAGAGCGACAAAGGCAGCAGCCATGAAAGGCAAATGGAAAGGGGAGCGGGGGAACAGATCGACGGGGAGAGCGGAGAGAGAGTTACGAGGGAGAATCAAAAACAGATTGAGAAGCCAGAGAAAATAAAATTCAAGGTGCTAATGGACTCTGCCTTTACACCCCCACACATCTGGCCATGAAGGGTATTTGTAACTGCAAGAGTGGTCAGTGTGTATCACCTGTTCCAGTGGCCCGAGGGCAGAGTTAAAGCATTGGCAGGCGAAAGCAGCACGTCGATATTTATTGAGTGAAATTGAATCTGCTCGGAGGACAGACCCGTGTTGGCACGTCTCCGCTCGTCCCTGCCAGCCTTATCTGATAGTCCCCATCGCCACTTGCAGAACAATCAGCCCGACAATACAGGCTGCGGGACGTAAAGCGTGTCCTCACACCCTCACCGAACCAGAGCCTGTGAAAGTCACGGTTCAGTCCTCAGATTCAATAGAAGTTAGAGATAACAGTGATTCATTTTCCAGAAGCACTTAGTCGAATGAAATAAGACTCCTTGTTGACAGAATTCGTACAGTAAAGCCTCTTAGATGAAACATACATCTCTGGGAAAGAACGTAGATAAATAAAAAAATCTAAAATATAATGTGGTGTCAGACATTAAAGGCCCTATAAAAGAATATTCTCAATCAGCTTGTTACTATGATTGATGGGGTCCAACATGAACGCACAGTTTTCCCTCAAAGTTACGACAGTTTGGGATATTTCAGATGTCAGATTTCTATTTTTTCACTGCTCATGGTGTGATTCAAAGTGGGCAGGGCTCTGTTGGAAAAAGCCGATGCCACAAACGCCCATGCACCAATCAGAAATCAGTAATAATTGAATGAAAATGTGATGAGAGCTGTGGGGTGGTTTGTTTATGTTGGCAGGCCGCTGTCAACCAAATCTGATCAAACTACATCCACACAGTTCTGATGGAGCAGATTATCTTTCATGAGTGTTACGGGTCTGAGTAAATCAAGGCATCACCGGGGGGGGGGTTAGGTGAAGCAAGTAGTGAGGACCCAAACACAAGACACTGAGGAGGCAGGCAGGGTAAAGAACAAAAAGAGAGCTCTGAAAAAATAAAAAAAAATGCAAAAATACAAAGTTCAAACCAAGAAAAACAAAGTATGAATCAAAAGGCGAAGTTCAAATCAAAAGGCAAAGTACAAACCAGGAAAAAGACGAGGAATAAAAGCCAGAAACTGGGAGACGGTACATGAAGACACAGGAACAGGCTCGGGGGAACAAAACAGACGAACTGACAAAGACAGCACGGAGCACACTGACTATATACACAAGGGCTGATTAACTAATAGGACACAGGTGAACACAGAAAAAGGGCGGGAAATCACACAGAGGGAGAAAATGAAAAGCAAAACATGACGCATGAGGGCAGAACTTCAAAATAAATCATGAAATCACAGAGCCACAAACTCAAACTATGACACGGGGTGAATGTAAACAGCAGCAACCTGATGGTGCTGATGTGGTCGACATCTTCGCCTCTAAACTTTGACATATCGGAAACACTGTGCATCAACTTTGATGGTGTGAGCATCAATGAAATAAACACATCCAGTCTCCTCATCTCGTCCTCTGTCGGCAGCAGTGCAACAGCTTGACCTCGAATGCTGTGGTGGAGACGGGTCTCTGTAAAGATGTGGGCACAACAGTCTCTGATTTCCTATTGCTCGAGTTGGCGTGTAGAAAATAAAAAATAAAATATAAAACAGATTAAAAACAAAGATGTACCAAAGTTTAAAGGAGCTGCATCAGCATGCGCCAGATAAAGTGTTTTAACTTTCATAGTTGCTTATTTAGTCATGAATATTTAACGTAAGAGAGACATACTTTTTATTTGAAACCAAACTTTCAGGGACTTTGAGAAAAAGCACATTTAAGCACATTTGCAAGACTTGAAACAAGTTTCTCCTGCTATAGCTGCTCGATAACACCAATTACGTCCGTGCAAACCAAGCTGTTGCTTACGAAAGTCACATAAATGTAAGTGAGTGTGAAGTTACTTGAAGTTCCCAAAGTCTACTTTAGAGTGTAGTTTCATCACTTTCGCAAATAACAAACGATCTAAAATGTCACATTATTTGTATTCAGCTAGCTTGTTCACTGTTTGCACAAAATGATGATGCTCGCCGGATGCTTTGCCATCCATATTGTGTCATTTATCTGTCACCAGACAGTTTTCGATTTCTGCCCGAACGTTAATGCTTCACTGTCACGCTGACGTGCGACAGTGTTCCCATTGTCCATGTCCTGCGATGCTCACTTTACTGCTGACAGATAGCCAAAGAACAGAGATCAGAGGCTGTCGTGTCTACAAGAGTTAAGTGAAAACTCAATTGTCCTATCCTGTCCTTTCCGTCTGATGTCTCTCTTTTGTCTCTGCCTCTTTTGGATCCGTCTGTCTGACCTCCCTCTCTCCCTCCCTCTCTCCCCCACTCTGTCCGCTGTGCAGCCCTGTTTAATCTTATTCCTGTGGGTCTGAGAGTGGTGGCCATCCAGGGAGTGAAGAGTGGCTTCTACATTGCCATGAATGGCGAGGGCATGCTCTACAGCTCGGTAAGATATACAGTACAACCCCTCGCAGCGGTCGCACTGTTGGGTCGTGCACGTGTGTGTGTGTGTGTGTGTGTGAGAGCGCAATGTGTATATGTTCATTTACACGTGTTGTGTTTTGTTCAGTTTGTTGTCTCTTTTAATATCCCACTGCAGCAAAGACTCAGCCCTTCCAAACCCTTTCATCTCCGCTCCATTCGAGGGCTCTTCAGATGTGCCTTTGTGTTGCGCTGCAGCACTTATTCCCCCCCTTTGTTGTTGAAGCAGCACCGCGCATGTTTTACATTTAATTTGACATCAAGTTCAGTGCTCAGCCCTTTTTAAAACTGCTTCTTCTTCTTCTTCTTTTTTTTATTTTTATTTTTTTATTACGGGCTACTAATGGAGGCTCGTTATGTAGCGGGCGGCCATAAAACAGGATTTCCACTGAATTTCTTTGTCTTCTGATGCGAACGATGTTGCTTTGTTCAACTTTCATACTGATTTCTATTCAGGATTCTTGCTTTCATGGAAGGGTACACTGCAAAAGCATAATTTTTATACTGTACAATCTTGTTTCTGATATAAATCTCTCTTTCAGTAATCCATGGCCAATGAACTGCATCATCGTACAGTAAAAGTCTCGCGCTTGCTTTGAATAAAGAGGAATTATCTCAACACATTAGCGAAGATACTCCTTCGGGTGTAAAGAAAAAAGATCATCTCAAGAGTCAGTGGGGGAGTAAATATTGTGAGAAGGGATATTTTATTTGCAGTGTAAGATACGGGAAGCATATAGGCCGGTGTGGGTAGCAGATGCACGAACGGGGGTGGACACAGTCACAGATGTCAGCTGGAGGAAGCATTAAGTCGTAGCTGTTGCATCCAGGATGAAGATTTTCTCGGAGCACGTTTGTGGAAATGAGTTTGCAGTTGGTGAGAGCGAGTGTGAGAGAAAATGGGGTAGAGATATAGAGACAGGAAGATATCCCTAGTTGGCGTGGTTATGTAACTTTCAGTCTCATGGTTCCTAATCCAGTTAAAGATAGTGTTGCAGGAGGAAGACGAGGATGGGAGGGCTGCTGGGGCGGCCGTGTCATAAGCCAGACAGCGATGATTAATGTCTGGCAAGTTGCTGGAATTCACAAACTGCCCATCAAACTTTTCTTTTTTTTACCTCAAAATACTCATAAAATCCATGAAGGACACGGTGAAGCCAGGGTTAGTCACATTGCAACTTACATTTATTGATAAGGGAGAAGCTTTACTGCCAGGGACAGAAAGGCAACATTAAAAAATAGGCCAGATAAAGGGTGCACATGCTGCACCTTTTAAAAAAAATACAATAAAATGACAAGTTGGGTGGATTCAGTTGCCATTGTTTCAGAGAAACGAGCAGAACTTGAGCAGAACTCGGTGCCTGGGATGTATGAGCACTCGCAAGTTCAGAGAAGGACGTGTGATAAATGCGCAGGCTGTTATGACTCACCCAGGTAGACGGATTCATTCACAACTAAAGGCTCATAAACAAGTGCCCAATTCACAGGCCTGCTATGAGGCTTACAATAATCCTCCACCCACCTATCTACATCTAATTAAAGTTTAATTGTGCCCAGACAGCAGTCTTTTAATTTACTCCAAGTTTGGGGGACGCTGTACGACCCTCAGACACCCACCCCTTAATGAAATGATCATTTGTGCCAGACTCCACCATTATTAGCAACTGCACAAGTGATACAAGTGACAAACACTGCTCTCCGTTTATCATTTTAACCATCGTTTTTATGGGCGGAGGGACACGGGTTTTTTACCTTTCCATCACGGGGAGAGGGGATGTTTTTGCAGCAACATTCGAAAGGGCTATTTTTTTAATCACAGCCGCACAGAGAATGCAGTCTCCGGCCATATGGAGGAGGTCTGGTCTCTCAGATGTGAAGCATGGGAAATTAGCATGCATTGGTAAGCAGAATGCGGGTGGTAGGCCTGATCGCAGGGAGGCTTATGCGCCTTGGAGAGCCACAGAGAGCTCATAAAGAGGCTGAATGACCGTGGATGAAGGCGCACGTAGCCTCTTTCCCTCCCTGATTTCCATGTTTACCAGTTTGATTCACCGATGCAGATTATGTGGTGATGGACAGTGTGAGAAACTTGTTAAGTGTTTCCAGAGCACTGTAAAGGGGAACATTTCTACTCTTTATTCACACTTTTATGAGAGCTCTCGCGGTGCGATCACAGCCATAAAATAAGTCCTTCAATTTCATTCCTCATACTTACTCACATTTACTTTTATTGTTATTTGTCCAGGTCTTTATCTTTTTCCCCCCCCACCTCCTCCTCTGCTTATTCCCTTTTGCTCCCCTCTCTTTCTTCTTCAAGGTCCTCCCTTAAACTCTTTTGCCTCGCCGAACTAGAAAGTTTCTCGCTGCTTGTTTTGTTGTCTTGTTTGGTCTTCCTAACATCTGAGAGCAGAGATGCACACACAGCTCTCTCCCTCGCCCCCCCTCCAGGGAGATAATTACTGAGGGATATCCTCCCACGTCTCCAACGCTCCCTCGTCTTTTTTTTCTCTCCTTTTTTCCTCTCCCGGCTTCTTTTTGCGCTCGTCTTGTTAGCGAGGCGACGCGACAAGCTT
Source organism: Pagrus pagrus (assembly GCF_965226575.1). Lineage (NCBI taxonomy): Eukaryota > Metazoa > Chordata > Actinopteri > Spariformes > Sparidae > Pagrus > Pagrus pagrus. Next base: position 8,665,143 of record NC_140196.1, on the reverse strand, counting down.
TATCTTCTTTCAGATGATTCGGAGGAAGTTGTGTTGCGACACAACTTTGAGAAGCCTTTTATGGAGGTGTCAGGTAGACTTTTCTGTTTTAGTGATCAGTTGGCTATTACAGTTGATCAATTAAGTGGAGCCGATGTAGCCATGGGTGAGCAGGGTGATAATGCTTGTGTGGAGTGTTTAGCAATGAAGTGCGTGGGGGCTGAGCATCTACAATGAAGAGCTCCCTTCCATTATTTATAACACTTCTCAATATGACCTAGTTTACTGCACAGCAGTAACCACTGTTCTCTCTCTCCATCTCTGCCTGTCTCTCTCTGCTATCTATCTATCTGTCTATCTATCTATCTATCTATCTATCTATCTATCTATCTATCTATCTATCTGTCTATCCGTCTATCCGTCCATATATCTTTCTAATTTTACTGCTTCTTATCGAATCTTATTTACGTCAGAGAATAAAAATAATGTGTCGCAGTAAAGCCTTCACTGAAGGCCCTGAGGGAGAGAGTCTGTATGGAAGGTCAGCGAGAGCTTCGGATTTTGTTCAGAAGACAAATGACAGAAGGGCGTTTTTGTCAGTAGCCTCTCTGCCCTCTCTCCCACGTCTTGGTCTTTTTCTGTCTCCAGAACAAAAATCCTTATAAGAAGTTGTTGCAGTGTTGAATCAAAAACTTGTGAATTATGTGCCTGTGTATTGGCTGCACTGAGGCAGCAACTAGCCCGTATTAGGGCCCCCGACGCACCAGGCTGACGGTCAGCCATTGGCCAAAATCGAGGCCGCTGGTGAGCGTCCACGGCCCCTAGCTTTTTAAGAGGCGTCCTACCCTGTTAACACTTGAAAGCCCTTGAATCAGAGGTGGAGCCAGTTGATGAGGGAAATCACTCTGATTGCCTATTCAGCCAAGAAAATCAGTGCACAAGAAGAGAAATGGAAAAAAGAAAGGCAAAGCCTCTTGAGCGTGTCCATGATTTCTCCTATTCAGTGCAATTTCTTCTTATTTTTTGCCTCCACCATTTGAAACTTTTTATCAGACACGTTCTTGATCAGAAGTGGATACGCTGCGTTCCCTTTTTGAATGATGCATACCGTACAAACTAGTTGGCCGTCAGCTGTAGTCTTTGCGGTGCGTTCAAGGGCTTTTTGGTGAAGACACAGGCGATGCGAGTTGGCGTAACAGTCGGTCTTTTCGCCACTACTAAGTCCTTTAATTTTGCTTTGTTGTGTCTGGGCCCTTAGAGAATGTTTTCAGTTTATTGCTCAAGGCACTCCTGTATTCATATCTGTGCAAAATAGCCTCTACAGCAGGTGTTATCTCATCACTCTGTGCATGTTTGTTTTTATCTACCAATTATACCACACATTGCTATTCGGCACACTGTAATGATTCCCTAACACCCACCAATTGCCTGAATGCCAAAATACGGGGGATCCCTGGAGAGTTTTTAAAGGATTTTATATGATTATAAGTATATAATTCGGTTTTTTTTTAAGAAAAAAAAACCTCATTCATTACTGGTTGTAAAGTTGTATATTGCAATAATAATGTATGTTTATAGAGGCCCTCCAGCGTGCCCCATGGGACCCTTATTTCAAAGAGCATATGTACGCTAGTCTCGGGCAAGAGACAAATCATTTTTCTGTCTTGTCTTTTTTTTTGTCATGAATCACACACATGATGTTTGCGAAATCAAAGCATAATTTTGCAATTCAAGAAAGTCGCTGTCTGTCAGAAAAATAGTAAAGCGCAATTTAAAGCCGCTCAGTGAACTACAATCTTTCGTCTCACACAATATACAGAATGTCAACAACTACAATATGGCTGTCACCTTGCCACATTCAATTTCTGCCAGTGCAAGGGAGAAGTCTGGCCAAAAGGGACCGGCGCTACAAGTCCTTGCTGAGTGTTAAATGAGATGTCACTAACACGGCTGTTGGGTGCGTCGTCTTTCTAACTTTTAATTTCACAGTCAACAGTTTGTCATCGAACTGCAACTTAATTGATTTGAAAAATGATCTTTTAATCCGACAAACATCTCGTGTGTAAATCATGCCACAATTTAAACAGGATCAAAAAATGATTTGTCTCTCACCATTAACAATCCTCCTTTTTTCCCCTCTGAAATAAGGCCCCATGATATTTCACCATGAGGGGACTGTGATTCATTTTCTGTCAATTTACTAATTAATTATTTGACTAACTGTTTAAGCATTAGCGTTCTTGCGCATTAAGGCTGCATACGTGTGTGTCGACAGTGATAATTACCCTCTGGAGGTATAAAGAGGAAGTAAAGACGGCCAGGAAATGAGCAGGATGACGAATGCTGAGAGAAACTAACGCTGTTTTTTTTCTCCGGGACAATTGGAGCCATCAGTACGTGTTTGGGATTCGATTTTAGCCATTAACCATCGATGTCCTCTCTGGAGGAAGTTAAGGACAGAACAGAACCTTGTTTGAAAGTGATTGACTTTCAGAGTGAGACGGAGGAAAAGATAAACAGCGGGGAGGAGGGAGGCGAAGGGACAGAACAAGTGAGAAAGAGATTTTTTCAGTTTAAGTAATGTCTAGACGATCCCCGACCTGAATCTCTCCCAGAATAATAATGAGCTCGCCGGGACTTCCATGGCAGGCCTGGGATTCTCACCGAGGCCAAATCTCTCGGATACACCAGTGGCTCCGGCCCATATTTAAATGGAGGTCCCCCCCACCCCTCCTACCCCCCCAACCCCCGCCATATCCTTCACATCTTTATCCTGAAAGTCAAAGGACGCCTGTAGGCAGCAGCAGGGCTCCTATGCAAAGCCGGAGAGCCGGCTTCGTCCCCCGATGGAGCCGATATCTGATTTGGATTCGGGATACATTCAGCCCAGTTCTGTAGGCAACCCAGTTTCATATCTGTTACATCTTGCTTTCTTACTTCGTGTTTCATTTTTTACGCCCTGCCCTCTACAACCCACGGCCACCTCACTCACATCAGGGCATCGTGAGGGATTTTTGTCGTTGCACCTGGTCGTGTCTGACATTTTGTGGCAACAGGCCCCGGAATTAAAATCCCCGTAAATCCAGAGAAGCAGATGACACCGGCTATTACAAAATGATGGCTGACATAAAACTCGTGGGAGAACAGCATTACAAAGCGGTGTCCCGCAGTATGCACTGTCTCTATCAATCCCAGCCCGGTAGCTTTGTCCCATGTCGTATTCCTTTTTCTTCCTGTGTTTCCTGTTTTTGGAGAGGCCTCATGAATGTGTTAGGTCCATTTTTTTAAAATATCATTTGAAATGGCATTGTGTACATACAATGCATGGTTTTTTTCTGGCGTTAACACCACAACTAGTTGTTGTAACTGCCTGTTTCCATCACATCGGTTGATTTTATGTGCATTTCCAGCCAGCAGCTGATGTTTTCTACCCTTCTCTGCATCTTGTTTTCTCACGTCCGTCTTTTCTTTTTCCATGTTTTTCATGACTCACAATCACTGTAAATGTCTGTGGACCGGTTCATCGAGTCATTTCCTTTTTCCAAGACGTGCTCTTGGAGAATCACATCCGTCTATTTTAAACTTGCATTAGGTGCTTTAAATTCAGCTGACAGTCGGCTGAAATCGCTGTAAATTTCCCGTGTGCTGACGCTGCCGAAAACATTTATATTCTGTCCCAGGTTTCGTGGTGTTTGTTCACCGTGGTCTCAGGTGGTCCTCTGTGTTTATTTATCTTCAGCTCCCTACTGAGACCCCTGATGGTGGAGCAGCCTCACGTGCCCAGTTTCACTAACAAGTCCTTCGCCTTTCTCCTTCAGCTCACCATGGAATATAAATAGGCGTCCTTGTAATCAGTTTACCATCACTAACATGGCCCTGAAACGTGGCACGTCCTTTTTTTTAATTTTCCCTGTTTTGCGCCGCTAACAACTTTGGCTGATTATGTATTCCTGGCGGAGGAAGCGACAGGGTGAACCTGTTGGCGTGCATTTTAACGATGACAGCATGCGTGTTGCACTGAGACTGTGCGTGCCAGCGTCCCTCCGCCAATCTGTGCTTTCCCTTCCCTCCTGTGTGGTTCTGGTTCACGTGTGTCCATTAAGGAGATCTCATTAATCACGAGAGACTCTGACCCCCGTCTCTTCACCTCATATTTCCACTCAGTCATCCGCAAACAAGGTGCTCTGTCAAACACTTCAAAGTCACTTACATTCCACCCCTATCATTCCCGAGCCACAGTCAGGGTGCTTTCTAAACTGCTCCGAGCCCTTTCGGAGACAGTAACAGAGCGTCGTCCTTGTGGACAAATTTGGAGGGGATCCTACAGTGTGTCAGCACGGCAAATGTGAAGGATAGCAGAGCGCGCTTACGTGATTATGTGGGTGTGTACGTACGCGCGCGAGCTCGGCCCGATTCGGGCTCCAAACAGATGAAGGAGGCACAAAGCCTGCTGGTGTGAAATGTATCACTGTCTGCCCCCCCGCCCACTCGAACACATATGTTCGCACACAGCCAGACAGGCACGACGTGACCCCCAGTGCCCCGACAGAGAGAGAGATGTCTGCTGTTTGACAGTGTGTCGGCAGGCCCAGATAAACTCGGTCGCCAGCTCTCCACAGAGCTTGTCCTCCCTCCTGCTGACCAGCGAGACGTTTTCACACCGCCGACCATGTGACCTCACCTTGCCCGAGTCCTTTACACAGCCTGCTGTGCACTGCTGTGTCTTAAAATGGGCAGTCGCAAGCACTGAAGCTTAATCTGCTGAACTGTGTCAGGCCATGCCGGCACACACACTCTTTAAACGGCATTGTTTTCAATTCGGATTGGGAGTTTAAAGCTACACTAATCAATAGTTTTAAATGAAAAATTGATTAAATTACTACATGTTTGTGAAAGGTGTTGCTTATAGTGACAAACTCAGAGAATTATCATCCATATCTGAGTTCTCCTCAGCTTTACTTAACTTTGTAGCGTCCCTCAGTTCATTGATGAGATGACTTTTGTTGTGAATTGGTGCTATACAAATAAAAAATGGCTGATTGACTGAAATGACTGCAAAACTTCATTAGCAAGAGGGTGAGTAGATGATGACTGCATTTTCATTTTTGGGGTCAACTTATCCTTGACGTGACCCCGACTGTTTTGATTCACTCTCACAGCTTTCATCCACCCTGTTTCCATCTGCAGCAGGCAGCTGTTTTACTGCAAAATATCTCTGATTAATCCCCAGCACACTACCTGTTGGCACCAAACAGCAGAGAGACAAAGTTAAGTCTAGCCTGTGAATATAGTTGAGCATTTAGCAGTTAGACTAAAAAGATGGGTAATTTTCTCAGAAGTCGATGGAGACAAGATTTTAAATAAAAACTAATCTTGGTCTTCTTCTCCTGGATGTATAAATATGCTGTTTGTAAGAGGTTTGCCATAACAGCTGAATAAGGTGGTGATATGTCAGTGTTTTGTTGCGCATACTGCAGTCCTGCAAACAAATTTTCAGGGTCATTTCACCTGAATTACAAAAACACATTTCTCCATTTACCGCGAGTAGTATCTAAATGTACTGTAGATAGCTGAGGTGTAACCTGACCTAGATTTCTGCCTCAAACTCAGTACAGTGAAGATGAGCATTGGTGATTAAAGATATATGTAACATTTCTGCTTTAAAAATGTCTAAAAACAACAAGACCTTTGTTGTTTATTTTTTTTGAGTTGTGTACTTACATCATCCCAAAAGTTTACCAGAGAAATCGGTCATTTTGTGTTTCCCTCGGTCGCCTGTATCAACGTCAGATGATACGTCAGAGAGTGAGGAAGGAGGACGGCAAATGTGACTTGTCATAAAGTGTATAAAACTTTACCACATCTGTGGATATTTCTGCCTGAGTTGCATCAGATAGATTTTCATTAGCAACGGTGGTTGTTCGACAATGAAGACAACAACTCCCATGATCCAATGCTACTTCACAATGTCCTCGGATTAGGTCTTTTCTTTTTACAGTTTTGATTGAGAGACCCTGGGTGGCAGAAACAACATACTCTAGGTTTAAAACATTGCAAAACTACTAAACTACTGTATCAACAGCCATAGCCTGGAAGACATCAAATTTTAATGTTATTTTCTTTGCCTTTGAGCATCACAAATAAAAAAATGTAACCTCCATTGTATTGTAGTGGAAGCAGAAATTGTTTTGCAGGTTACTTTTTTTTGTAATTTGGTTGACCCAACCCTTTAACTTTATTTCTTTTAGCTTCTCCTTCATTATTTATTCATTCATTTTGTAAAATGCTCTCTCTCTCTCTCTCTCTCTCTCTCTCTCTCTCTCTCTCTCTCTCTCACACACACACACACACACACACACACACACACACACACAAACACATAAACTGTCACCTCCAGCGGGAAGCAGAATTGGGCTGTCAGTCAACTGGACAACCTTAAAAGGGCACAGCACCCTGCAGGAGATATTAATGAATGAAATACAGCACCGACACCAAACAACACACACACACACAAACCTCGCAAAGCCTGCCTAAACTGAGATGGCACAACATCCACCAAGCCAGCTGTTCCGCATCACCAGCATCTATTTTTGACACACACGACTTCCCCGCCCTTCAAACTGACTAGTTTTTAATTTAGCCTCGTTCAGTCAGGAAGCACTCAGACAAGGAGGACAGCAGGGACGAGGGGTAAAGGTGACGAGGTTTGGCATCTCAGCTTGTCAGCGCACGTTAATCAGCTCAGCTGCTTTATTAAGTTTAGATTAAGAAGTATTTTGCTGCCAATTCAAAAGTTGGTCCCACCATTGCCTTCTTTAGAATTAGCCACGTTTTTTTGCAATGGGTAACACTGTCTGGAGCATTGTTTCGTCTCGAGAGCGGGCATGGCAACAATCTGGCACCACACTCAGTCCTGACGGTGTATCCAATATCTGGTTCGTTCCATTTTTTTTCCTGTCATCCTCTCCACCTCCCGTGTGTCCCCTTGACTTTCTCCTTGACTCGCTGCTTTGATAATGAAGCAGAGAGATAAAAATCTTCCATTGTTCACCAATATTGCAATAAGGCTATCAGTCTCATTACTTGGATTTCCCAGGATGTGCGTGTGTGTGAGTGTGAATACAGTATGTTTACTGACCTTGGCAGTGTACACATGCTAGTTATGAGCGCCAATATTGGCAGAGTGAAAGAGACACAGCTTTCTTTTTTTCCCTCTCAAATGAGACTTCATTAAAAACCAACCGCCTGTTTATCGCTGCGTGTGTCTTTGATATTTGTGTGGATACAAAAATTGATTTTGTGTGTTCGCATGCATCGATTGATATGCGCTGTACGCCTTCCTTTAACGTGCCGGCCCACATGCGCATGCTGTATCTAAATCCCTGACTCCCATCTTTTTTTGCAGGAGATGTTCACGCCGGAGTGCAAGTTCAAGGAGTCCGTTTTCGAGAACTACTATGTGATCTACTCGTCCACTGTGTACCGGCAGCAGGAGTCAGGCCGGGCCTGGTTCCTCGGCCTCACCAAGGAGGGACAAGTCATGAAGGGCAACCGGGTCAAGAAAACAAAGCCCTCGTCACACTTTGTGCCCAGGCCCATTGAAGGTATGAGAAAAAGTGATCTTTTTAATGTGTGTTTGCTCCTTTTTGTGATTATGCATGTAGTATATATACTATACTAATGATATTTAAAACATTTAGATACAAAACAATTAAGAAAGACACTGAGAATATGTTTTAATTCTTGCATATTAAATGTTTCGGATTGCAGACGACAACGTACAGTAGTTTCATATATCATAATATCCTTCAGCCACAAGCAGAGTTCCTTAAAGACATTAGCTCGCAGTGACACAACTGTGCATTTATGCTGTGATGGATTATATCTGAAGCAAGTTTTAATGTCTCTGAACGTTCCATTATGGAAATTAGCAGAACAGAGGTTCCTCTGAAGATGGGGAGGAATAAAAAATTCATGGTATAGCTTGGAAAGGGTTGGCAGTAATTTTAAGTATACACATTCGCCATTAATAGGATAAAAAATGTCTGATAGAGTCTTTTAAATTCATAGGTCTAATATGTATAAAAAATAATACTGGAATCACATAAGATATAATAGGAACTGATGGCTTATTTATGGTTATAGTTTAGGAAATATGCTTATTCTTGTTTTTACAGAGAGTTAAAGGTGCAATGTGTTATATGTTGTAAGAAATTAATTAATGTGAATGTGAAGAAATAACAGTTTTGATGTTACATCAAAGATGTCTATGTATTGTTTTGCAGAGATATCTAGGAAAGTTAGCATGTTTAAGACTTAGCCCCAGCCCATCTTGTCTTGTGATACCACTTTGTACCCCAAGAAGTAATCAGCAAAGGAATAATTCTTACATCTATTTTCATGCAGGAAATACAACCGTACACCTTCAGAATTCAAGTTTATCTGTTTTACTGAAGTAACAAAACAAACTGACTAGTAAGAGTCCTGGCTGGAGCCGCTGTAAATCGCCTCCATACTGTATCCCCTGTTGGTAAACTGATCCCTGTACACTCCTGAGGCTGTGTTCATGCCAATTCTGATGTCTAGCCATGTTCTCTGGGAGGCTAACTGAGCTAAATGTGCTAATTATGCTAATTATTGATTTTCTTTCCACATTGCACCTCTAAAAAAAATGAGAACTGACATTATCAGTACCACTCGTATGTTTGTATTCTAAATATGAGGTACAACCAGCAGCTGGATGGGTTAGCATTAGCATAACATCGTAAAACAATTAGTTTGGCTCTGTCCAAAGGTAGAAGACAATCCACCTACCAGCACCTCTAAACGTCACCTATACAGATTGCATTGATTAAAACCTTGTAAAGATGAGGTGTAGAAACACGAAGTTATGATTTTATCACTTTTTACTCTACATTTAGGTTTTTGAACAAATCAAGCTAACTAGATATAACAGATGCATTATTATAGGGGCACTGGAGCAGAATGCAATGAAATTTTGGCTAATAGCAGTAGCATCATATTAATCATAGACTTACAAGAGTGGTATCGATTTACTCATCTAACTCTCAGCGAAAAATCAAATAAGTGTATTTCCAGAAACGCCAAAGTATTTTATTAAAGTCTATTGTTTTGTTTGTTTTCCAAGTACCGAGCCTCAAGAGGAATACACTCACATACACACATCAAAAGTTTATTTGAATATCATGGGGTTTTTTTTGTGAGAGCAGTGTTGGATATTATCATAAAAACTTTTTAAGCAATGTGATAAAAGAAAAGTGCTGACATACCCTAATTCCCTGTCTTATCCCTCCCAGCCTGGTATTATTGTCCCTCCAGCCTCACACCTGACCTTGTCTCTGTCTTCACATCCATCTCTTCAATCTGCTCTCCATTGTCCCCCTTCTGAGCTCCTCCTCCCTTTGTCCTCTCCTCTTCTCTCCCTCCATCTCCTTTTGCCTCTCTTTACACCTCCGCTGCAGTTTGTATGTACAGGGAGCCGTCACTGCATGAGATAGAGGACAAGCACCGCTCCAGGAAGAGCTCAGGGACTCCCACCATGAACGGAGGGAAAGCTGTCAATCAGGACTCCACATAGCAGCGGGGGGAGGGGCTTCCAGCGGGGGGGAGTGGCCTCGTCCTGACTCAGGGGGGAGGGGCCCTAGGAAAACTCAACGCCCCCCTAAAACACGCACCACCATCCCCTCTGATTTAAAAAGGAAGAGGGCGTTGCGAAGACGACGACGACGACGACGACGATGAGGAGCTATTACTGTACACCCAAGACAACAAAAACAAAACTGAACTCTTGCCTGTGAAAACCTTTTAGATGAATTAATATGAAACCAGAGGATATATATATATATATATGGAGAAAAAAAAAAAACATTTTCAATCAGGACTTGACCAACATTTTATGCAAAAAAAAGAGAAAAAGCTGTGATAAATAAACAAAGGAATGGTGGTCTCTCTTCACACAAATGCGAATATTTATCATTTCCAATTTATGCTGTGAAAAACAAGCTTTAATACATGTTCAATTTTCATACATTGGTTTCTTTTTTCTAAATGCTATTGCACTCTCATATGCTTTATTGTGTTATTGTTGTCGGTAATAACTATAACATCATCATCATCATCATCATCACCATCATAACTAATCTGTTGATCTTTACCATCCCAGTTACTACCACGGTAATCCTGGCTTGTTTTTGTTTCTGAGACGAAAGGAAGTAGTTTTTATTTTTCAATTACTCTTTATGTTTTTTTTCTCTCATAGTTTGATCTTGAATGCACTGTCGCACTACCTGCTCTGGTGTGAGGGTAAGACTGAATGTATTTGAGAGTTCTCTGTGTTGGACTCCAATAGAAAACAGAGTGCTTTGGGGTGGGATGTAATTTACTCAGGTGTGTACTGTAAGTGTAACTAACGTGACTAAGACAGATAGGGCTGTTTCAAATGTTCTAACGTGAACTTCCCCTATGTTGTTCTGCCACGACAGGACGGGACTGACACAAGCAATATAATAGAGAGCAGTTTAGTATGTCTCTAAAAAATAGTAATAACAAAAGCTGACAATGCATCTCCGTGTTCGTCAGCAGGGAGGTCCGACGAAGAAAGTTGTAAAAGTAAGTCCAAATCGAAGGTTTTGATATAGCTTCAATATACTCTTAACATTTGGATTATTAGGTTTTAAGCTAAGAGATGTCCAAACTTGTCAACAATGGCAAAGATTCTCTCCCAAAGCTGAGAGGAAGATGACGACCAGCATCAGCACTATGAGCCATGGCCTAGAAACGGTCACTTCACATTTTGCACCTCAAGAAACACAGATCAGTTTCTCTGCTGTTAGCTAGGCTACAACAACAGCTCTCAAAATATAACTATATAACAGTATTCAGGCTTTTGAACTATACGGACAAATCATGAAATAATCCTTGATAAACGACTTGTGCTGTGTGTGTTTTTTTAAAGCGAGAGTAAGGATGGGAAGTTGTTCGGCGAGCCTGGCAGTGAAGATACGTGTTGACTGGTTTTCAAGAACTGTTTCTGTTACTTTCATTGTGAAGGAGATTTCAAAACACTGGTGGACAGGGTGCCTGACTGTTTAATAATCCGCTGACCTGACTTGTTGATGATTTCCATGTGAGGTCGGAATCATTAAGGGTTTTCCTTCACAATGTGAGCAGCAACGTCTCATTGAGGAACCGGTTCATCTGGATTTAGCCAGGTTGGGTCGAGGGTGTGTTGCCATCTTGGTTTCTCTGACATGGTAATCCATACAGTCTCCGTCCCCACTGGTTTTATGACCCATGAAATGAGCCATTTGCTGCATTGTGGAGGAAAGCTTCTCTTTCATAAATCAACATGCTGACAGGGCTGTATAAACAAGGTGAATTGACTGGTACACCGCGTACGCCGTGTACGCCACATAGCTCATTCCTAATCCCCAATTAGTTTGTCTAACTCAGGAAGTCCTACACTTGTTCCGCGAATGGGGCCAGACATAAAGGCTGGCCGCTCGTTGTCCAGCACCCGTTGCACAAAGCCTGGCCACTGGTGTGGGGTTTAAGGAGATTGGGATGGGGTCGATGGGGATTTTATCATTAAAGGTGGTGTACAGCTAAGCTGAGCCAGTCTAGGAGGGATGAAAAGGAGCTGAGACAAAAGCATGAACATCGCATGACTGTAAAAGTTGATGTAAGCGTGAGGAGAGAGAATGTGGGGAGAAAAGGTACCAAACTTTTTTATGCAACGTTTTAGAGAGTTTATACATCTCTTTCTCTAGAGAGTCGGTGGTATGTACAGTAAATAGCACACATTCAGTTGCACAGAGCAAATCGCAGTGATATATCATTTATATATCATCTAGGAAGGGTCTTCCACCTAGGGCCCGGGTCCATAGCCAGTGCGAGTTACCTGCAAGAGCTAACGGTAGATTAGTTCGACTTCCACGGCACCTGCATCATAACACTGACACATACAGTATATTAGACGTGACACTGAAAGTCAGCAGGCAAGACCAGCATATCTAGGTATCTTTTTATAGAGGTTTATATTGGTGCAAATGGGATACATGTGGACTTAAAGCAATGCATGAAATCGGATGTACTCGATGTCAACAGTTGACAGTAGAATGAGAGGATTTGAGAAAAAGGGATGCCTAAAGCGAGGAGGTAAAAATAGCTGATGTGAGAAAGCCGTAAAGGAGAGCACTTTTCGGGGGGGGGGGGGGGGACTATTGATGTATGAAAGGGTGAGAAAAGGCTTTGGTTGTATGTGATCTTAAGTATAATTTATTGTTTCTTTGTTTGCAGATGATTTCACTGCATCGGAACACGCTCATATATGCATTATGAATTGTGAGATGAAATAAAAAAACAAAAAATATGCATTGATATTAAAAATCAGAATGAAGTTAGTGATTGTTTAAGAATAAAGACTATGTTATCAAAAGCTTGCACCTACGCAGTGATTGATTCAATGTGTTGCTGATCATGACTGACGGCTGTTGTGTCTGTCTTCTTCTTTTTATTTATTGATGTCACTCATCGCAAACAACAAGAGAAAGCCGCAGACAAAACTACATCCATCAACGTGGGGTTTTTATGCAGCGGTTCGCATCCAGAAAATCCAATCCGTTTCCTCTATCAATTCACCGGGGGTGATTTATCTCCTCGCTAGCCCCTAAATCCGTTGTGTCATTTTGGGATGGCGCTCCTTCGCCCTTAATTCTCCCGTTGTCATGGAAACAGACCTTCCGTGCCGTCTGCAAGGAGAATGAGGAGGAAGAAGAGGAGGAGGAGGAGGAGGAGGAGGATGAAGGCTCCCCTGACTTTCAGGACGTGGCTTGTCTTCTCTCCCGCTGATGGCTGCAGCACAGAGAGTTGGAGGAGGGAGGGGAGGGGAGGCTGGCATGTTCTCTTTTTTTCTGTTTCAGCGTTTCACTATGTTGCGCTAAACAGCTGAAAAGTGTGCCGCGCTGCAACCTGGAAGACTAATGCATCGATGCACCCGATAAGATGGGGAAAGACGGGGTGATGGAGGGAGAAGGGCGACAAAAAGATAGAAAGTTAAAGGCAAATATAAAGGGGACAAGCTAGACGAAAGTTCTCCATCTAATGTGTTTCATGGAAATCCATCCAATAGTTGTAACATTTCACCCACAACCACAGATGGTAGAGCATGAGGAAAAGTAAGGAAATCACTAATCTCGGAACCGCATCGGCCATCATATGACAACAATTTATGTCGACTGAGAAGTCAGAAAATCTGGGTTCCCAGTCAGACACCGACTTCAGAATCCAAGATGGCTTCCGAGCATCAAAAGCTGTGAAATTAGCACTTCTGTCTTGTTTGTGTCTCACTGAATCGGTCTTACACACAGTACTGTCCAGCATCTACCTGTAGAAATGTTGCCTCTGTGTTTGTATGCACATAATATCGCGTAATATGTTGTTACTAAATGTTAATGTGATACACCTTTAGCCTCTGCGGGCAACTGCCAATGTTTTGGGGCCTCTGGTGTAGCAAGCTAGGCCAAGACTTCCTCTTCTGTGTGCAGGTCAGGGCTTACAGTCCAATTAGCAACTAGGGACACAAGAATGGAGCTGGAGTTGAGCCACGACTAATCTCTGTAAACAGATATTGATTATAAATACAGATAAATCAAAGCTGCTGTGAGCTTTGTCGTCAATTTACCAAATTTCCTGTTTGTTTTACAGTTAGCAATCATCTCCCTGCTCTCTAGATCACCACACTTGCCGTACTTCTTTCTTTTTTGTCTAGGCAGCTGTCTTTGCCTTCCTTATGACCAAGTGCTTTTCATCGCTTAGCCTGTTCGTTAGTATAATTCGTCATTGGGATCGCTGGAAATGGTAGCTTTCTCTGTTCTGCCATACATTTCCAACATTACATGTACAGGATTCACTAACACCAAGGCGATTCATCTTCTGATAGCCACGACTGTCAGTACAAAATGTTTTGCTTGTTCATCCAGCTGATGTTTTGATGATTTCTCAGGATAAGTGAAAATTAAACCAGAGGGGATTTGGGGATCACTGAAGTAATAAAGTAAAGAAATCCTCTCATGAAATTCCAAATACCGAATTTTATAGCATCCAATAGCTGTCAAGAGATGTTATCAATGACTTTATTTTTTAATCTGCTGGAGGGGCTAGAGGAAAAATATGGGGATCAAAGCCAGTAGGATTCATTCTTTGGGGGAACAAGAATGTTTGCACAAAGGTTCACGGTAATCCATCCAGTAGTTGCTTTTTCAGTCTGGACCAAACTGGTCCGACCAGCTTTGCCATCGCCACTAGCATGGCTGAAAAAACCTGCAGCTCACACTCATGTCTAATCGCAATCAATATTCTGTCCTGTTCACAGCATCCTCCTCTGTAATTAACTTTCATTAAGATACATAAACAAGTCAAGGCCAGCTATTCAGACTCCCGGGGGAGTTTGAGTCTAAACAGGGTCATCTGTTTAGCAACACATAGGAAGGGCGAGAGCTGCAATCAGCTTGACGGCTGCTCCACTCTCCTCTCTTCACCTCTCTTCTCAGCTACAGCTGTGGCTGTGACCTCTGCTACACCTCTGCCCTCCACCCGTCCTCCACCACCTTCCCTCCTTTCCCTCCTGCGTGGAAGAGGCAACGTTTGACTCCGTGGCTGTATTGAAATCTTGCCAGGAGTGCAGATGGACTTTGTCGTGAAGCATTACTTTACTCACATGTATTATTCAAGTATATTAACATGTTAATAACATGTTGGCATCTCATTAGGAGTGATTGGCAATATTAACTTTGGAAAAGTTTAACTTTTTCAGCGGTATTTGTTTTTCCATTCATTTCATTGTGTGATAAGTTATATGACAGTAAGAAAGTGGATTGTCATATTTACAGACTTGGACAGGAACATTGCAGCTTCAAAACAAAAATGACAAATGATTTAGTGAGTCAAGACTAAAGCTGAGCAACCTTCTCCAGTAATACTCTTTGTAAGGTTACTCTTGACAATGCAAATGTCGCGTAGGATGTACGCCTAAATCAAAATAACCTTCAAACCTTTCAAAGACAAAGGAGACGATCACGTATGGCCATCAATCATTTGAGCCAACAAACCAACGCTTCACAGCAAACTGGACATACAGGAAGACCCTGGGAAGAGTTTGTTGATTTAGTTTAGAAGCGTTTCTTAACCTTTCCACAAAACACATGAGATACAGAATATGTTAAACACATGTCAGTAAAGAAAAAAGTTGGTTGGACTTTCATGCAAGGCAATTGTTTTGGAATAAAATGAACATTATAGCTGATATTTTAGTGCAAACCATTCAAAGTGGCATCTAGTTCCATTATATTCATGAAACAACTGAGGCCAATAATAAATCCAAAACTCAGTGACTCACCAAAACAATCCAGAGGTATAAAAAGAATTACATGCAGGAGGAAAATATATATTTTTGATTTAGGGGTGAATTTCTGTACCAAATTTCATGGCAATCCATCCAACAGTTCCTGTGATGCTAGACAAAAGCTCAGGAGCTAACCAGAGTCAGTAAGACTCATTCTGTGTGGTCTGTAATTTCATCTTAATCCTGTTTAATAGTTGATAGTTCAGTCGAGACCAAAGTGGTGGGCTAATTTACAGACATACATTAGCTGCTAGCGTGGCTAATAACTACTTGCCCGATATTTGCTGTGGATATTCATGAATGGATTATCTTTCCTTCCTGTTACTCGTCCCAAATTTCCACGTGCACACAAGAAATATGAGCATGTAAAACTGCTGAGACATTTAATGAGCGCAATTCATGCTCACCTCACAGAAGATGAACTGTTTCCATTTTGGACACACTATGAGCTTGTTCCTGTGCCACCCTCGGGTCAGAATATCAGGTTTGTGTACACGAGATCTCCCATCTCACTGAGATAAAGGAGCTGTGAAATTTGATTATCCCAGCAGGATGCCTGTGAGTACTGTGAACACACTGTGCACCTGATATAAATCCGTTTGATACTTTAATCTCTCAAATTGTTCATTAAACAGACAAAACAGGTGGCGGTTTTAAAACGACACTACATTAGTTTTGACTGCTTAAATACCATCCTGTGTTTTTTTTTCCAAAAGTCTCATCCCGTGGTGATTTCATTCCTCTATTTTTTTTTTCTTCAAACCACCTGTGTTAAAATGTGGCAGATTTGTGGCAGGAGACTGAATGGATTTCATTGCATTTTAAAGGTCTCAGCTGGCACACTTAACAACATCTCTGCAATACAGAAATCCCTTTGCCAGGATTATGTCAAATGCTTCTCAGTGTCATAAGCAGTGGCAGACTGTGTTTGAAGGGCAGGGGCAAAAAAAAGTCATGACACATTTATGGTGAAAAAGTTACAAATCCTGGTTAAGATTAAAACGAAATACGCTTCTATGGTAGGAAAGTTTGGAGGCCAACTAATTTTCAAGCATGAAGGGCAGCCTATATGGCACTGAATTACTTTTTGTTCAGTGGAAGGGTGTACTAGAGGGCACTTTATCACATTTCCTCCACTGGAAGGACACCCTAGAGGGCACTTTATCACATTTCATCCATAGGAAGGCCACCCTAGAGGGCACTTTATCACATTTCCTCTACTGGAAGGGCACCCTAGAGGGCACTTTATCACATTTCCTCTACTGGAAGGGCACCCTAGAGGGCACTTTATCACATTTCCTCCACTGGAAGGCCACCCTAGAGGGTACTTTATCACATTTCGTCCACTGGAAGGCCACCCTAGAGGACACTTCATCATGTTTTATCTACCATAGGGGCATCGAAGAGGGCACCCTCTCTCTTATTTGAACATGGAGGCAACCCCACCAGCCCCCACCAGTAGTCATAAGTGTCATGAGTTACATTTTCTGAGCTCTCATAAAATCATAAATGTTCTTTTGGCGGCACACAACGCCAAAAGTCCTTCAATGAATATTAAATTTGAGCATTTGGCTATAATAAAGATGAGCTAATGGAGAACTTTTAGGCTTTTGCAAATAGCTAGGTCAATAACTCAGACATCTATTTACGGCCTCTACGGTTATTTATACTCACCTGCACATGACTTTGTTTGCCTTTTGCAGACTCATGAGCACACAGAGTAAAGCATGTTCCCCGTCTTCTATCCCAGGCATCTTTCTTCCCTCTCCGTCTACCTCTTTTGTGTCCTGTTGTTTTGATATGGGCCTGCGCCACTGGGACTCTGCTTGTTTCTCTTTTCTTGTCCTCCCAGGGAGAGGATGAGGGAACTCCTACTCAGAAGTGGGGCGTTCAGTTCTACTCATTAAAAATAATTGGTCTCTGTTCAATTAAGGCTCAGTGATGCTCCTTTGATCTATCAAGCTCAGAGTTTTTTATCTTTGTCTTTTAAATCCAAATCAACTGCTCAGAGTTGGCAAAAGTATTGGATAATTGGCTCTAATGTGCTTACTTCCGTAAAGTTGGTAGGGAGGGAGGAGGGGGGGGGGCAGCTTGGAAGTGGTTATGAATGAATGAAATGAGTTCTGATGGTTAAAGAGTTAAAGAGATTGAGTTCAACCCTCTAAGATCTGCCTTGCACCTCGTCCCGAGACGACAAAAACAGATCACTTTACCTTCTCTCTGCCTCACTTTGCCTGCGATTCGCTGCTTTTGGCTTCTCCACTGCCAGCAAAACCGATCCGTCAGAGACATAAGACACACAAACCTTCATGCACAGTGCACACACGCGCCCACACACACACCGTAATCCCACTCACCCAGCCGCCCGCCCACACACCCACTCACCCACTCACCCACTCTGTATTTGTTACTCTCACGCACTCTTATTGAAGAAGCTCTGCAGTATGAGCATGTTAATGCGCTGGCAGTGGTTCCTGTTACCGAGTGAAGCTGTTCTGTTGAATCCCAATAGCCCAGGGACAGAAAGGATACTAAGCCAAGCCTCGACTGCAGTTATGCTCCAACACTGCTACTTTAATAATTTTTCTCTCTCACCCCCTTTGCACATCCTCTCTTCCTCTACTTTCTCACTTTCTTAATCTCTATTCCCTCTCCTCCTCTCTACCTAATTTGATACATTTCTCCTCAGTCTTCTTCGCCCTGCACCCTATACATCTACTTCTTTTTCCTTAATGTGTTCCACCTACAGTCGTCTAATTGAGGTTAATGAGTTCATGTAATTCTCACTGAATTTATCTTAAACGCCCACATGCATGCATAATGCATACATGAAGATCGATGCATTTTTACCGGAAAGGTCTCCAGGACGTACACACTGCTGCTGCTGAGCCACCTAAGTGCATGCTCATCATCGGTGCAATAATGTGTGACGTTACGAGGAATATGTTGTGCACACCAGCGCATACAGGCATGCATGAACTGCACGCACAGATGCAAAGAAACATCTTGCGTCTCATCGCTGATTGCATGTGTAACACTTCAATGAGGAAAAACATACGCTTTAATCGCTGGAGTAACAATTGGAGGGAACATCAAAGACGAGAGGAATGGATGTCTGTTATTTTGGTGGTTTATTGCTTTGCTAGTCGACCACGGAGACCACTTGGCAACATCAGACACACTGCAGACGTTTATTACATTTAAAGTCTATCTGGATTCAACAAAGAGAAGAACAGCCTCCTCTGCTGGAGTGAAAATAATGTGACAAAGAGGGCTGGTACAGTGCAGGAAGAAACACACTGATGTGTTTGATGAATGAATGCGAGTGGTCTTGACTAAAATAGAACAAAATACATCAAGAACAAGACTCATTTCAACAGGCCAGTGGAGTTTTTCAGATCTCTGCGGGACTCTTTAAACTATATGTCTTTGAGGAGCACAATATGCTGTTGATTCACCGATCATTGCATATTCAGTTGGTTGTGATCACCTCCCACAGACCACAGACTGGTGTACAGGTGTGCTGTCAATAATGCAGATATGCAGCAACAAGAGGGTCAACAGGTGTTGCACAAACGACAAGAATGGGAAGTGGCTGTCGGTACAGGGAGGCAATACTCTCGTTCATGTTTAACTGCTTATGAATCCAACATTTTTTCATTTATAAGCAGAGGGGTTTGTTAAATCTTGTTTCAAAACTCATCGCTTTAAGATAAGTAATGGATGGATGCTAACAAGCTAGATCCACGCAGAAGCAGCCTTGCTAATCGTTTTGGTGCCTCAAAGAACATAGGCTTTAAATGTTGGGTATATTCAGTTAACATGCTGTGAATGATGTTGTCGAAAGTAGCCTATTAGTACTTCAATACTTATTCAGTACCATGTGTTTAAGGCAACGTGATATCCACATTTGATGGTATCAAAACAAAAAAAGACCAAAGATCAGATTTTCAATCCAAGGCTGCACAGATAATTACATTATTAATAATATGTTGGTGTGCGTTCAGTGACTTTTTCTGTAAAATAATAAAATTTGATGAAGAAAACCATTACCCTACTGTGTGTGGCCTTTTTTTCATTTTTTTCCCCAGTACTGAAGGAGGTATAGGGTTTTACTTTTTTATACTATTGTTGCATCAAAGGTTCAAATTTCTTGTATCATCACAACCTTAGTATGTAGTCATTATATACATTCATACATAGTTTGCAACCACTATTTTTACATTCACAGGCAACAAATTAAAGCTGCCAAAATGTTCTTTAGAAATTACAAAAATAAATAAATATCCCGTCAATGTTGATGTGAGCATGAACAGCATGAAGCAGTTTATTTTTTATCACAAGACTGAGTGCAGTTGAAAATAATTGCATGGGACATTAAAGCAACAAGTTAAAAGGGAGCTGTCAAAATCAATCTTGATCTTATCAATAAAAAAAAAAGTTAGCAGGCAGTCAGGGTTTTCCAGAAGAAGACTCTGCAGCCGGCCTTGCGAGTATAAGCTACCACGCCACCCAGTCCACGTCGATTCTTCTCCCGTTTGTCCGTCTCTGCAGGTTCCTGGGGGATTATTCCATTTTCGGATTTGAAGAGTTTATAAAGCAAGTCTGTAAAGCTCTGTTTCTTTGTCGATTCCTATGGAGAAAATAATGGCATTGTGTAAATGTTAAAGAATCAATAACATTTGAATTTCTACCGAACTGGAAATCAGTATAGGAGTGTCAGAACTTTTGCATTTGTAGCTTAAAGCCAGAAAGAGAAATTCAGAGTTGTTTTGCCCCTCTAATCTTTAATCTGCAATTTCATGGAGCTGCAGCTGTGAGGATAATCAAATGACAGATATCTGGGCAGGTAGCTCTGACAGCATCCAGAAGGACTCACTGAGACTAAAATTACACTTCCAACAGATCAAGATCAATAAAATGTCTGCGCACAAACAGCAACAAACTTTTCTAAATTGGCAAGCTGCAGGCAGGATATTCAATCGTGGCAGGGATTCGGGGGATGACAACAAACATGAATTAAAAAGTAGAGAATCAAGTGAAATAAAGACGTCTTTACCTGTTGTGCGTCTCGTAGTTTGTCGAGCCATGACAGCGAGTCTGGCTGAAGTTGGAGGTCTTTAAATTCCTGCTCCGTCTCTGTATTTTCCGCGACACATGATGCGAAACACAAAAGTGCCAAAATGCACAAGACGTGGGCCATCGTTAGTTGGGAAATCTTGCTTGTTGAGAGAGAATTCTTCGTGGTGAGTAACAACAACATCCACCGCTGATGTGCACCCTAATTGTACAGCACAGTGGCACTTCTGTTTTTAAAGTGGCACCTGGGCCTATAAAGGAAGGAGGAGTGTGGGAGTTACTTGCGTAAAGACCATCTTCAATTTTGTGTTTACCCCCATTAATTCACTGAAGCATGTACTGTGTAATTTACAGCAGTCATTAGGAGCGAGACAAAAGGTCTAAATAAGGACATTTTCACCCTCCCGCTTTTTTTCGGGTGTCGTCATTTACATAAACACACCGTAATCTGGCTGTATAAGTGAAGGTCATCCTGATGCTGTCATTGCAGTAACATGTAAATGTGAAAGATCCCCTCTGTCTCCTTGTTTAAAAGCAAATTCTTGTAAGTTAAGTGCGATGTGCACTCATGTAAAATAAAACATTAATGACGCCGACATGGGGGGAAACAATGATTTCATTAACCCTGCTGAGCCATAAACGTGAGTCAACGGGCACCGCGGAGACATCGGGATATCCAGAGGCCATAAAGGTCAACTTATCATTTGTTACACCCCTGTGAGTTTGTTCTGCGCATCTCTTTAATGAGATTTCTGCTCTGTTTAACTTAACAGTTCTGCTGCGTCTGAATGAAGCCATTGTTTGTCACTGGATATAATGATTTTGTAATGGTACATGTTGCAAATGTGCAATTACGTTATGTGGACTGAAAATGTAGCAAACCACACCTTAAAAAAGTCGTCCTGTATTAATGTTTCAGGGTTATGAGGTTAAAATGCTTCTTAATTCAGAGAGATGTGAAGGCAAGGTGGGTTAAAAAGACTTAATTCAGTTGTGAATGAGATTGTAAAATGAAGGTAAATGGGAAAACAAATGTACATATGCTACATTTCTCCATCTATCGGCACCAACAAGTGCTAATACGTTGATCTCAAATGATGAATGTTAATGACTTTAGCTTTATCTTAACAAAATTACTGCAACCGAGCAACTGAACCTGTTAACTGTAGGATTATCTAGGTTAATGAACGGTAATCCTACTGAAACACAGTTAGCTTTGTTTCACCATCATCATATTACAGTTATTAATCTTTCATAGCCACAAACAGAAACATTGCTAATCATTTTTTAAAACACAAGGGTTTGAAGGGGATAGAGGCTGTTCTGTACTTCCGTATCTTTTGCCAGGCAGCAGGCTGAACAGACCGTGGCTGGGGCGGGTGTTGTCTTTTAGTACCTTTGGGCTCTGTGCAGACATCTGTCTTCACAGGTATCACTGATGTGCTGTAGATTGGTACTGATTATATTCTGGGAGGTTGTAATTACCCACTGTAGAGACTTCATCTACTGGGCCGTGAAAGAACCATGCCGGTTTGTGATGTTTCCAGTCAGGATGCTTTCTTTTTTTTTTCTCTCTCTGTAAAAATTGACCAGAATCTGGCTCCTGAATTTAGCCTTTGTAAGAGTCCTTTCTGTGTTTTTTTTAACCAAAAAGATACATTACCTTGTTGCTATACATCCTGCAAAACAGCTGTGTTAAAATAAAAAGGAAAGATGCACAATCTAGCCAGAATCAAATCGTTTAGGTGGTGGTACTCGTGCCACTTTTGTCCACAGGGGCCGCCAGAGTCAACAAAAAAAGTGAAAGTGAAAGATCCTTGTAGCTGCTTTAATAAAGTCTTTCCAAGTAATAAAGTGGCAACCAAGGCCAATAATAGGAAAGTATTATCTTATGAAGGTGCATCTTAAGTCTCTATAGAATTAGGCTTAAATGTGAGTGGACAACATCCTGTCCCTTCCTACCTTAAGTCAAATGCAGGTGATTTTTTCCTCGAAACACACTGGGTGTAAAAATGAATAAATAAGTCTTAACCAGAGTGAGTCAAACAGGCAATTTCTTGACAGTTTCTATGGAAATTGCCTTGCAAACCTGCAATGAAATGTTCATAATGGGAAGTTATTGACTTTGCCTGTAGTCATTTCTGGATTAAGATTTGACCTTGTCTGTCAGTAAGTATTTACCTTTCAACACATGAAGCTTTCCTGTAAAAAAATAAATAAAAGCAAATGTCTTCTAGTCCATGTAAGGCATATGTGTGGGGAAAACTGAAAGGACATGTGTCCTTCTCAAACAGGAGACAACCTTGAAATGCTTCAACCTTTCAACAAATCGCCATTCTAACCAAATTAGAGAGGTGTAGAGGCCTAATACAGCTGCCTAAACAATTAGTAAGTGCACTGTCGGGAGCAGAATAATCCTGTTAAGAAGGCTACTGAGAGCACTTTACAGCAAGAGTGTTTCTATCCATGCTGACAACTGTCTGCGCCAGGCCATGTAAGACTTATCTAATTCAAGGTGGCATTCAAGGAGCGGCTGCTGGTTATATCAGGCTTTGCAGATGTGTGGGAACTACGATGAACTGAGATTTTTGCTCCAAAAACGTCAAAAAATTCATTAGATAATCGGCGTGATAGCCTATCATCACAGGTTTTTAATTCACACAAAGAGGGTTCAGCTGTTCTTCAGCTGTTACTTGTGTTAGGTGTCGTTCTTACATAAGCATATGAGGCTGTTTGTTATTTTAGACGCTGAGGAATCGATATCTTGGAATATCTGCGTGCCAAAAAGCAACAGTATTTCGAACACAGTGTTGTTTAAGGACATTATTGGGCCCGTTTGCATCTAACTATGTGGGGAGTTTGCATCTATTGATCAACGGCAGATTTGGATGGGCGAGTTTGAATGACTGTCCCTCAGGGGTGAACTGCTCTACTGATTCTCCGAGAGAATAATGGAGAGGGATACAGTGCTGAAATAAAAAAGAGGTATGGGGCCATTCTGCATTTAAATTACAGATTTATCCAGCTTTTGAAAATAGCGTATTTCAAACATCACATGTGGAATCATTGGGCAGATTAACATACCATAAAAACAACCATTATTTCACTTGATTTGTGTTTTATTTTGATATTACCAACCCCAAATGACACACCAAAGAAAAAGAAAAAACATCATTCCAAAACGTCCTGTTTAGTCTCGGGATCTTAATGTGCATTTTCTGTCCCCGAAGCCACAGAGGCGGCAGCAGCAGTTTGATTGCAGCGTTGCCTTTCATTTAGAAAGTTCATTTCGAAATGGATTGGAAAAAGTTGCAGGCAGTATGAGTCATAATACGTGAGCTTCTCCATGCACCATTTAACATCAAAGAAATGCTTTTTAGAGCGACTGGCACCAATGACGCACGATATTTGCGGGTGAAAACACGACAACGTAGCAATTCCACAGCCAGCGTCACATTTATGACACGCTTCCTCTCAAGATGTCATAGGAACATGTGTGTCATCTGTTGTGACCTCAGACTTGTATACTGGCTATAACCAGTCTTCTCCAGTGACGTGGAAAGAAGCCGCAAATCAGCACCGTATCAATAAGTGAATAATCTCTCAGTAGTTTGGCTGTCGTCTGCACTAATCAGGACATTTGGTACTTGTTTTTATCCGAGGAGAGGGTAACATAGACAAGGTGATGTGCTGTTATCAATGAAGGTATACATGGTCACAACCTGGGATTGTTGAGGTCACAGACGGCTTGTATTCGATATCTAAATATCAGTTATTTATAATATTAAAACAGGGAAGAATCTCAAAAAAACAGAAGAATGTGAGATGTAGCATTTGAAGTAAGACAGAGATCTCAGTGGAAAAAGTTGAAGAATTTACAATTAAGAAAAGACTGCTGTGCTGCTACAGTATTATTACTAGAGTTACTACAAATACAACTACTGTAGTACTTTTATCACTGTGGTTTCTAGCCGTTATAGACCCGAGTCTATCACTGGAATAATAACACACTGGTGGCACGCTACAGCCTCTGGAAGCCTCATTATTTCAGTGTACACCATCATCAGAGCTTATATAACAACTGTCTATCAAGATGATTGGCAGTTCGGTTGAAATGTGTTTCAAAATGTGTGTTTTCTTCAGAGGTTTGACTTATAAACGCAGATTTTTGTAACATGAAAGCACCCGTTTACCAAAATAGATATGAACACCACACACTATCAAGACTGTTTTAGCTCACATTTCTCATGTCTTCACACTTTAAAGCTGCTGTAAGTGATTTATTTTTATTAAAAGAAGTATGAAATGACTCTAATCCATCGCTCTCCTCCTCCTGCTCATGCAGTAAAAGAGAAGAGACATTTTCTGGTATCCCTGCCCACTTTATCCACTCAGGACAGAGAACTCCATTAAGAGGCGGTCCTGTCATGGCATGGTTACCCCCCTCCCTACCTCTTACGATAATTTAAATAAACAAAACTAAAATGAAATTAATACAAATAAAATCAAATAAAAGGCAATCCCTCGTCATCGTACACACTCCCTCCTAAACGGTCTGAGAACGGTCCAACGTGGAGAGGACAAAAATTGTTTTTTTATTGGTGTTTATGTGCATATATGTATGTATGTGTATGTATGCATGTATGTGCGAATGTGTATATCTATGTACACGAGTGTATATATATGTATATGTCTATATGTATTTCTTCTCTCTCCTTTTCTCTTTCTCTTTCTTTTGTTTCTTTGTTGTTTTGTTTGTTTGCTTTTGTTGTTCTGTCTGCACTGGTTTGTTTTGTAAACTTTATCACCAATTTAAAAATTAAAAAAGAGGCTTGTATGAGCGCAGACAGCAGGATCCTCCTGTTTGTTGCTATGTCTGGCAATTAATGCTGCGCATTCATGTGGTGACATAGTGAGGAGGGAGGGGACTGCTAACTGCAAAACGGAGAGGAGGTTAGCCAACCGATGACGACACTTACAGCAGCTTTAAATGACACTGAAAAAAAGGAAATGCTTGATGTTGAACATTAATTGTCCCCACGTCTCTGATCCCTGCCAGATAACAATTTCCTGCAGACTCGACAACGGCTGATGACATCGAGCGTAGACCGCCCCTTCACAGTCTGAGGGATGGTTTTACTATAGGAGAGGACAAAACACACACAAGACACAATGTTAAAAAGGTGATTTATAAATCCTGAATAGAGTCTTGGCTTGCAGCTGCATAATGGTTGCACAAGTCTAAAGTAACACAGCAAAGACAGAAATTCTTCTACAATAGCACCATTTAGGTCATCATGACACACTGAACTCTGTCAGTGGTGTGATTTAACCTCTCAAAGAGCAGTGTTCCCTATGGCATGCATCCACGCCTGTTAACACAGAAGAGAGCAATTTACCTGAACATGCTGTTGGGGTCCAGGGAGGCCAGCCAGTAGCTATAGGAATCAGGGTAGTAGTTGCATGTTCCCCTGCCGTGACACTCGATGAAGGGCACTTGGCGGAAGCTTTCCAGACAAGAGCCAGGAGAAACCAGCGGCTGGGAGGAGCCCTCTGCACCAGCACCAGTTTGCTAGCATGGATGATGGTCAAAAGATGAAAATCAGTGTGAAAGTGCCAATATAGCAACTGTAAACTAAACTATACTCTGTTACATGTTAAAAGACCTGCATTGAAAATGACACTAAAGTGGAATGGAAGCAGAAACTGTAGTACAAGTACCTCAAAATTGTACTTAAGTACAGTACTTGTGGAAATTGCATTGAAAATGGTATATAAGAGGAGCCAGGTGCTCAGGAGAAAAAAAACACTTATATCTTTACCATGACAAATGAGTATCCAGACCACAGGGACTCCCAGCCTCGAGGACATTCAGGTGTCCGAATTGTCTGGCTGTGCACGGCGATAACATTGGAGGTGGTTTCACACACTGAGCACCTAAACCACACATGCACACAGACACAATTTCAGCTGATGAAAATGAAGCTGAGTAGAGCCATGTACTGCATTTAGATTTTGTTCAAGAAATTATCAACTATAAATACAGTATGAGTCTTCTACCTGCTGATGTAGGAGGCCAGCTTGTCCCCTGTGATGGAAACCATGTTGGCAGGCATTGGCGTGTCAGTGGACAACCAGTAGGAGTAGTCGTTGCGAGAAGCGTAGCGGCAGCTACTCTCTGTGTCGCAGAACATGAAGGGCATGGTGGAAAAACGAGGGAGACAGCTACCCATGGTACCTAAGAGACAGTTTAACCTGTCAGAACAATGTCATACAATGACTCAGGCAAGTTTTTGTGTTCATGAAGGTTTCCATGCTCTTACCAAGGTCCTGACCGTGAGCTCTCTCGTTTCCGTTGATGAAGAGGAGGGAGTAACCAGAGTACATAAGGCTGGTGCCATGAGGGCAATCAGGGACATGGATGCTCTGACTGTGTCTAGCTATCAGGAAAGTGTCCACAAAACCTGAACTGCCTCTGCCCGGCAACCCTGAAAGACCCTTGTGGCCTGGATTTCCAGCTCTGCCGCCTGGACCTGCAGAGGAAACAGACCATTAGGCTGTACAATGAAGTTAAAACTGACATCATTTTTGGGGGAGTAGGGGGTTGTACTACAGTCTTTGTTTTTGATGGACTGACAAGTGTGTTTTAATATGCAATCATGTGCAAAGAACTTCACTGCGGGGGCAAAGTACATGTGTTCCCACTAAATCCCTCACTGGCTTCCCACCCACATACATATAGTCGGACCTGGGTTCCCTTGAGAGCTTTGCAACCGCACCAACAATAGGACCAAAATAAATGTGAACACGTAGAACGACATGACAGGAAATTCCTATTGTCATCGTCATAACATATCAAGCTGGCACCCACATCTGCACCCATTCACACCTTTTATCGCACACACATGTACACACCTGGCACTCCTGCTCTTCCTTTGTCTCCTTTGTGGCCAGTAAACCCTCGCGGGCCGACTGGGCCCAAACCAGGCACTCCTTTGATGCCCGGCTGGCCTGGGATGGAAAGATTCAGCGTCACATAGTGCAGAAAACCAGCTTGGTGGAAGTGAAACTGTTTACAAATACTGTACATCATACAACTCAACAGTTATTCTTGGGGGTGGTGCTTGCAATGTTGATTATTTCTAAGTGGTGATGCTCGCTGTATTTTATTTCAGATTTGTTTTTGTATAGTTGCATGCAAAAATGAAAAGCGCACTACTTAGCCTAATCTTTACAAAACTAAAAGTTGCAGGTACTTTTGGTGAAAATGCAGCTATTGAGTTTAAATGTATTTGTTTACAGCTTCATATCAAACTGACAAAGGTGCAGCATGCTTGTCTTTAAAGATTGTGAGTAACTGAAACTAGATGGTATTAGCACATCTTATAAGTTTGGACCTTGACGGCCTGATGGTCCTGATGGTCCTGCTATCCCAGGGCCTCCTCGATTGCCAGTGGGACCTGGTAAGCCAAGCGGCCCTGGTTCATAGATCCATCTGCCAATTCCTGGTTCACCTTTGAGGCCTGTAGGAAAAATGTGGGAACAAACAGAAAGCGATTTCCCAAAATATATAATACCATCGGTCCATGGCTAATCTCCTATATATCATCTCTGCTGCTAGTTATAACTGACTGACTTGTTGAATGTAAAACTGGAAAAAGTTTTGAAGATATAACCAGGGCTCAGAGTTATCCTGCTTATTGTGAACAATAGTAAGATAGACTTGTGCCGCACCAGGTCGTCCAGGAAAACCTTTGATCCCAGGCGGTCCAGGTGGGCCTGGGCTGTATCCAGGGTCTCCCTTGTCACCTTAAACACACAGGTCACAAAAAGAGTAAGTAAATTAGCTTGTCCCCATGCCTTACTGCATAAATGTCATCGATCATATGATCATATCAAGTATAACAGGACAAAATTAAAATTAATCCCCATATATCTTTTATTTCTCTGCCCACTTTATTCTCTGTCCCATTTGGAATTTCATCTCAGTTGTGGGAGCATAAATCAGTCGTAGGCTATTGCTCCTTTGTGGTGACGGACCTGCCTTTGCCTGGGGGAGAATTCAAGGAGAAAACTTAATCTACAGGCTAAAATTGAAATGATAGATTACCAAAAGGCCCTTGGTTTCCAGTAGGGCCAGGATCACCTCTTGGTCCCTGGCCTCCAGGTCTGCCTCTTACACCCTGGGGAGGCAAATCAAACAAAGAAAGGTTAATTATTGTAGTAAGTATTGTAGTGAGTATCGAAGACTCAGGATTAGAAATTCAGATTGTGATGTAGCTGCAGATGATGTGAAAAAGTAATTTCATTTTGGTTAATCTGCTGAAAGAAAAGCCACAAAAAAATAAACTTGACAAGAAAAATCACACCGCTGTTGTTATTATGAATGCAGAGCATCTGACTTGAATCTTTAATATATACTTTGTAAATACTTTTGCTGTCAGGCATTTGTCAAGTGTTCCTCAAAAAGTACTTGTTCGGGGTCACTTACAGGTGGTCCTTGAGGGCCCGGATCTCCTGGGGGTCCACAATAGCCTCGGCTTCCTGTAGGACCTGGGTCCCCTGGTTCTCCTTTTAACCCTGGCACTGTGGGACCTGGAGGACCGGGTGGGCCGGGATTGCCTAACGAGTAGAGAGGACAGAGATTGTGGATTGCTGAGGATCATTTTCGTATATTTCAAGTACATCCTGTATGTGGCAACTGAGAACCAAGCAAAGACAGTAAGGGATCACTATGTCAAAATATCTTTTGGACATACAGGATCATTTAAAGTACTGATGTTTGTACATGACGCAGAGAAAGGAGACACCAGAACATTAGGTTGCATCCCACTGTGTATACACCTATAAGTGTTCAATTGTTCATAATGAGCTGACGAGTCCTGAAATTGTGGTCTTAGATTGTGGACTCTGTGTCACTTTTTAAAAAGGGTATGTGAGACAGTACTACTTCCTCACCTGGGGAACCTGGACCTCCAGGATGACCCCGACCTCCTTTTGGCCCAGGAATACAAGCTCCTTCTCTTCCTGGTGATCCTCTTGGACCAGAAAGCCCAGGTGGACCTGATAGTCCTCTGTCTCCTATCGGTCCAGGATACCCTGTAGTAGACAAGCCAGGTGGACCGGGGTTCCCAGCGGGACCTACAGCACAGATATACAACATGCTATTACTGATGTTTCCAAAAATGAAAAATGACACTTTTTTTTGGTGGCTGGGGGTGTTTTTCACTCATCTGAAAAAATAAAAATTCTCCAAATGGGCCAAATGTGTAAAAAAAAATCTCTTAAAAAAAGGGGGAAAAAGACAAGTGGGACGTTCGTAAATGTCTCAAAAAGGATGATGTGATTTACCTGAGACTCACCTGGTTGACCTGGATAACCACGCGGGCCAGGCGTCCCTCCTATCGTGACTGCAGAGAAGAGATGGGATGATAGATAAGTTTTGACTGCAGCCATAACTTTAAAGACACAATTGTTCAACAAAGGTTTTTAATACATAGGATGAACTCAAAGAGCCATCCGTGCAGGATTCTTCTTACTAGTATCTCCTTTTTGCCCTGGTGGTCCAGGGATCCCATCCCGGCCCTGGTAGCCTTTAGGACCTGAAACACCACCAATTCCCGGTGGACCATGGTGACCTGAGGAAAAAGAGGTATGAAAGAAGTAAAGCTGTGTAAAAATATAAATAAAATGAACCAGTGGAAAACTAAAAAAAAGAGTATGTTCTACAGTACAGCTTTCACAGTGATAGCACTCTTAAAGTATGTTAATGTTAAATGAAAGTATTTATATAGTAAAAATACAAAAAAAAAACAGTATTTCAAAGGATTTTACCTGCCGGTCCATAAGGTCCTCTGTGTCCTTTGGCTCCTGGAGGTCCATCTGAACCTTTAGGTCCTTGATAGCCCGGTGGACCTGAAATAGCAGTGTGGGATGGAGACATTAAAAGAGAGTGTGCAAAAAGTAGACTCAGTCATAAACTGTCTTAATTTAATGACCAGTGGTGATGACCACCTTGTCCAACAGGTCCTGGGTTTCCTTTGGCTCCATGGTATCCTGGTATACCTCTTGGTCCAATAACACCAGGTTCTCCTTTCTGACCCTTCATCACGTTAGTACCGATCAATCCTGGTTCACCCTGAGGACCGGAAGAAAAATAAACAGTAAAAGCGAATGTGAAATCATCGATATTTATTATTTACATACATTAGTATTTTACTAGATTCTGCTCTGCTGCATCAGTTACAGAACCTCAAACTTTTCAGATCATCAGTACCTTTTGTCCTATTGGCCCAGGCACGCCATTTCCACAGATGTTTGGGTCTCCTTTAGCTCCTTTGTAACCAAGTGAACCAGGTGCACCATCTGGACCAGTGTCTCCGGGGATTCCTTGATCTCCTTTTATTCCCTTTGGGCCTGTGAGAGTTAAATCGAACAATTATGTAATCTAAGATACACTGCAGCTGTACAACTCTTGTGTACTTTAACTTGTGAGGTTAGAGTCCAACCTGGATGCCCTCTGAATCCTGTGTCTCCTGAGACACCAGTAGGTCCTCGATTTCCTGGTAAGTGCGCTGTTCCATCAAGACCAGGATCACCTGGGGCACCTGGGCCCAGACATATTGTTTTTAAAAATGGTTCATATAGACAAATTGATTTGGTACACCAAAATACAAAATATATTTATTGTTACAAATGTGAAATGAATTTCAAACCTCTTTGTCCAACAGTTCCTGGTGCTCCGTCTCTCCCTCTATACCCTTTTGCTCCAGTACTTCCAGTATCTCCATTTGGTCCGGGTAGACCAGGCTGACCTGACAAAGTACAGGGAGAGTTACTGTAGGATATCATCACCATCTCATGGGCTATACTACACAGTATAACAGTAAGACTTGCAAAGACTGCATTCATGATTTCACTTGCACTCTGGCGAAATGTCTTCTACTGACAAAATCTAAGGTTGGGTGGAGTTTAAAAAAAGCAGTAGAGAAGAGGACTTATCATTTACTTTAACAACAACAACAAAAAATACATATGTTACAAAAAAAATCCTTAGTTAAGGTTCCATATTGTAGAAAGTGAGATTTAATGTATTCTTTTGATTATAAAGCAGGTCCAGATGTTAATCAATACTGTGAAAGTATCCAAATGTTAAATTCACAGAGACAGACCTAATATTCAGAAACTGTGCTGTGTCAGGACTTCCGTAAGGTTGTAACGCCACACCTATACAGTCACCGCCCTCAGCAAGGCCAGGATTGCAAAAACAAAAAACACTGGTGGATCTGATGTGGAAACAATGTGGCTGTTGTCTACTCAGGCCTGCGTGAGCTGACCATTACAGTAGATGGAGCTTTTCGGGAGGAGGGGCTTAAAGAGACAGGGGCTAAAATGGAGCGTTCAGACAGAGGGTGAATAAAAGTGCTGCAGCAATAGGCAATATGAGAAAATAAACGTAACATATATTGAGTGGACACATAAAATACAAATATGACCCTGGAAATGAGCATAACATTGAACCATTATATTTTATGAAACTCCATCTCAGAGTGAGTGGAGGTAGAAGGATATTTTTGCAAGAAGAGTTTACTCTAAAGCTTACCTGGATCACCAGGTTTCCCTTGGGGCCCAGGTATATTTATCTTTTTTGATGGAGGACCTGGAGGACCATGGAAACCTGGGTCCCCTTCCATGCCTGGTGGACCTGGTGGACCTCTGGCTCCATCTGTGCCACGGGCACCTTTAAATAGTGAGGAACAATAGCTTAATCTCAGTGACACAGGAAATGTCAGAAACCTGAACTTAATTCAAATGCATTGGATACAGCAATGTTCTTGTCTGTGAAAGTGTTTGAATTTGTGTGTTACCTATTTGGCCTGGTGGTCCTGTAACTCCAGGCAATCCTTCTGGTCCATACCCTGATGTCCCATCTGGTCCAGGGTCTCCTCTCAGTCCTACGGTTCAAGTGAAACTTTCAAAGACAGATTCTCAATAAAAGTCTACAAATATAATTACATAGTACGTACATTCTCAAACGTATTTCACATCCATCATAAAATCTGAAGAATTAAACATTATTAAATGAGTATTTTGGCCTCTCAGAGAAACATTGCCATACCTGGTTGACCAGGACGGCCATCTTGTCCCTTGATCCCTTTATATCCTGGGGGCCCAGGTGAACCTGGCACTGATGGCCCAATGTGACCAGGCTCACCAGGGGGACCAGGATGACCAAAGCCTGGCAAACCTGTATCCCCCTTCTCACCAGTCAAGCCATTAGGTCCTGGGAGGGGGAGGCAGAGAGACAGAAAACAATGAAGGTGGGGAGGTGCAGAGACTGATAGAAAATGATTCATTTCCTCTATGTAGAAAGTGTTTCTTTGACAGTGTTGTACTCCAAGAGAGTCGACATTTTGTCCTCTTTTATCTTTCATCTTCTGCATTCATTGTCCTTCTGGAGTTGACATTAAATTCATCACGACTTCAATTTATACTGACCTTGATGTCCTGGAGAACCATCTGGTCCAGGTAGTCCTGCCGGTCCAGGTAAACCTTCACATGAACCTTTATCAGCAGATGGTCCTGGGAGGCCTTGATAACCTTTACTTCCTGTATTTAACATATAATAAAGTAGTAAATATCTGTGTGCGGTCAAAAATACATATAATCTTATTTTGTTCATCTGCAGTTCTATATTTGATTAATCAGCACTGCACCTTTTAGTCCTGGAACACCAGGATTGCCAATTAGTCCTGGGTTCCCAGGTAGGCCAGGGTTCCCAGGATCTCCTACAGGTCCCTGATCTCCGTCTGCTCCTGGGCGCCCCGGGGGGCCTGCAGGTCCAGTGTATCCAGGGCCACCATCACCCTGACAATTACAAATATACAGCACACTTATTGTTCCCGAGGAAGATATATAGGTGTATACAACTGTAAAGAAAGACCTTGCATTGTTTAACACAAATTTTTTTTTTGTCTCTAACCTTCAGTCCTGGAAGACCTGGAAGGCCTGGTGGACCTGGTCGACCATGCAAGCCCCTTCCTGAATGGCCTGATAGACCTGGCTGCCCTTTGTCACCTGAACAAAACACACACAATGATAAAAATATATGATAGCTACTCTCCATATCAAACTGTAAGCTATAACTGTAAGTAGGTTGGCTTAATAGTACATGGACTACCTTTCTGTCCTTCAGGCCCAGGCCTTCCAGGTAATGTCACGTCACCTCTCTCTCCTTTCTGTCCTGGCAAACCTGGTGTTCCTGTGGCACCTGGCACTCCATGATAACCTGGTAAGTATGAGAGACACTTTCATAATCTATTAGATGGTAAAGACTGACCATCCATCCGATCATCCGTCCGCTTGTCCATCCCGGCAATCAGTCTGTTAATCAATCTGTCAATCATACAACCATGCTTACCTGTGCCTCCAGGTGAGCCAGGGAGACCTATAAAACCAGGTGGACCAGGAAGTCCTTTGGCATGGTAGTGGCCAGGTTCCCCTTTTTGACCTTCCAATGAAGAGGGAGAGGGGAAAGGACAAACCATGGCTGTCATTCTCTGTCTGTCTACGTGTGTGTTTATGTATAAATGTGTTTGTTGAATCTATATCCTTCAATATGTCTCTTTACCTGGAGTGCCAGGCAGTCCAGGCAGGCCAGGTACCCCATCATCTCCCTTAATTCCTGTAATTCCAGTAGGCCCATATCCAGGTGGACCAGGGTAGCCATCTGGTCCTGGTCTGCCTTGAAGTCCTGTTCGACCTGGGTAACCACGATCTCCCTCTGCACCGAGGATGGAGTACTAGAGAGGGGATGGAAAACATGTTCCAACAATCACTTAACAACTATGATGCATCAAAAAGTGACAGCAAGCTCACTTAAGATCAAGTCTCTCAACTTCTCACCGAATCCCCTGGATATCCTTGACTGCCTTTGCGACCTGGTAGGCCAGGAGTGCCAGGATGGCCATCTGCACCGGGCCTGCCATGATGTCCTGGCTCTCCTTTTTCTCCCTTTATTCCAGGGATGTCGTAGGAAGATGACTCCCCCTTTTGCCCAGGACGCCCTTGAAATCCTGGTTCACCAGTAGGACCCTTCAAAGAAGTATTTGTACCATAAATAAATAAACAAACACACACAAGAAAAGAGGTGAAAACAAACTACTTTTTTGAAGACATGCTGTCTTACTGGTCTTCCAGGAATGCCTGTAAGTCCTGGGTGGCCTGGATCGCCTTTAGCACCTGGTCCTGGGTTGTAGCCTGAGTGCCAGAAACAAAAAAGTCTGTTCCAGTTTGACACTTTTGACACTCACCGGTATTACCAGTATACATTCTCTAGTATTTGAATGTGGAAGTCAGACAGAGTTAGTTGAATTTGTGTGTTTAATGCAGTGAATTGTTTTACCAGGGGCGCCAAGTGGACCACGGGGACCACGGGGACCTGGTGGTCCTGATCCACAGTCATAACAGGGCTCCCCCTTCACTCCTGTACAGAACATTAGAGTCCCAAATACATTACACAATACTACTTTTTTCCCGTACTTTTTCTAGTAAAGACTGTTGGAATGATGCGATGCTATGTACAATCGACTGGACATCACAGTCTACCAGCAGAGCTTATTGTTGGATGCAAAGTAGCAGGTTGGAAGACATGTCAAACCAATGCAAAACAGATTAAATGGTAACAGGTAATTAATGAACAACAGTTGCCCACCTTTCATTCCAAACACCCCATCATATCCTGTAGGTCCAGGTATACCCCTCACTCCCTCTATTCCTGGGAGACCCCTGGTAGTCCTGTTGGCTACAAGCAATAGAAACAAAGTCCATCTGTACCAAAACGGTTTTTGATCTCATCATTGGTACATATGTGTTGGTACTTCAACCATCAAAATGATCAACAATCTTGACTGACTGATCGATAATGGGCTGCAACAGTTTGAATTTTAATTCCAACCTCCAACACTGATGCTTTAGTATCACCACCATGTGTTATATCTGAGAAAGTAAATGTTGTAGTAAATGCTCATTTGTTAAACCCAAAGAGTGTTGCAATTTTTAATATTGCATAACGCTAATGTTTGTAAATTCTACTGTAAGGGGCATTTCATCTTTAAGAGAAGAAAACAAATGAGCTTAAAAAAAGATGTCTGGCAATATTTGTAGCAGCAAAACATTTGGTACACGGTAGACGCCTATAGAACAAAAGACATCAAAAAGCCAAAGTTTACACAATTGAAATCACTTAGCAATACATCTGTTGAGTTAATCAAGATATTTGATTATTATATTACTGAACGATTAGCAAAACCAGCAGTACCAACATTAGTTGTGTAAGTATTTGTGGTTGTCCTGTTTAGATGAAATTACTCTTTAGACGGAGAACATTTACACATACTTCTGTCTTCAGGAGGTCCAGGTGGGCCCGGATCCCCAGTGGGCCCAGGATCACCAACATCCCCATCAGGACCTGGGAGTCCAGGAAAAATTCTCCCAGGCTCCCCAGGGTCCCCTTTCTGGCCTGGATAGCCAGTGGGACCTTGTGGGCCTGGCACATAAATCCCAGATGCATAGCCTGTATATTGTAAAGTAGAAGTCTGTGAGACTGTGACCGAAAGAAGCCAAAAATCACACCTCTTTATACTCAACTTTTAATACTTAATAGTTATAGAAAGAGCGCACCTGGAGGTCCAGCTGGTCCAGGAAACCCCACAACACCTGAGAAAAGAATAGTAACTTGTGTTATTTCTGTATGTGCACATCTGCTGCGGGAAACATTAGCATATAGAGTTATGACCATCTCTACTAAAACAACATCCTTTGCTGTTCATCTCATTATTTGTCAGTCTGCTTATTATATAACGCTACGTTGATCTACCCTGACGCCCGGGAAGTCCAGGTTGGCCTTTGGGACCAGGATCTCCAGGGTATCCTTTCAGAGGCTCAGTCAGAGGCCCTTGTATCTGCAGAAAAACAAACACAGGAGGCATGAAGTAGAAAAATGGTAGAATAGCTGTATACACTTAAAACAAATCTAAGTAGAAAATGACAAGAATAAACTCACTTCTCCAGGTGGACCAGGGGGACCCCTATTTCCCTTTTCACCCTGAACATTAAATCAAAGACTCATGAATCAAAGCTTACCAAAAGACTGGTTATTGTTTTTGCCACTAACAGATCACTGACCTGCCCTCCTGGTGTCCCTGGGTATCCAGGATCACCTCCGGGGCCAGGCCTTCCCTAAAGAAAACCTTATTATAGTCAAAGGCCACACACGTAGTAATGATAATATGACACACTTGATATACACTCAGAACAGTACCCTAAATCCATGTATTCCAGGATCACCATCCTTCCCATACTTTCCCTGTGAGGAAATGAAGGACAACGGTAAGAACCGGTAGGTGCTGCTTTCTATAAACAGAATATTTTACCAAGGGCCCCAGGCATCTTTTAATTAGTATCACTAAAGATGTCTGTTTGGTTGGCATAAATCTTAACAGCAATCAACAGCTACGACTGAGGGGAGATCCTTCTTGCATTAGATACGAATAAATGTGATTAACAGAGGCCCCTCAGTTGAGGTGTATATGACAAGCCTTCGTAATAACATATAAATAAAATAAACAGTTTTTAATCTGCAGCTGAGATGTCCTTGATCAAGTTATACACACCTCAGTACAACACACCTAACTTTGCAGGATTATAAAACACAATTGGTGAAAACCTTATCTTTATTAACCGACAGAGTGACAGATAAAGCAATCCTTCTTTTCTTTTCTTTTCTTTTCTTTTCTTTTCTTTTCTTTTCTTTCCTTTTCCTGTTTAATGGCAATTCACATTGATGTTAATGCTGCATTGCTGCCCTCTGCTGATCATCTTTGTTACTCCCAAGGTGCCAATAGTGGCCATTCAATGCAAAATGAGTCAAACAAGATTGGAAAATTTTCTTTTGGGATAACATTGGAGGGGCAGGCTTATAAAAAGTGATGGTGATTGGAATAAATGACATGTAGTATCTCACTTCTGGACCTCCCGGTCCTTTGTCTCCCTTTGCTCCTTTGGTGGGATAGGCATAACCAGGGTCTCCCTGTGGACAGATTGAGATAAGAAAGGATATAAGTTAAAAACACAACTCTAACAAGGCAGTAAAAATATCGCAGAGGAGCTATGGAGATTTAAAAAATCC
Organism: Pagrus pagrus; assembly: GCF_965226575.1. Lineage (NCBI taxonomy): Eukaryota > Metazoa > Chordata > Actinopteri > Spariformes > Sparidae > Pagrus > Pagrus pagrus. The sequence continues at coordinate 8,627,476 of NC_140196.1, read as the reverse complement.
AACAGGACATTCATAAATGTGTAAGAGATGTGGTATGAATTTTAAAGAGAAACTTACTGGTTCCCCCGTGCAGCCTTTTCCCCCAGCGGCTCCTCTATCTCCTTTTCCACCCTGAAAAGAAATGAACTTCAGAATATGTTTCATAAATTGCAACAGTTGTCTGTCCGACAAGTTGGTCCAAAATATACAAAGATATTTTAATAGTTATGAGTGAATTTCGCCATAAAATCTGCCGTGGGCATTTATATTCATAAGAGGATGAATCTTTGTGTTCTCGGTGACCCTGTGACCTCTAATCTAATGCCACCTCCGGCCACACATAGTCTTCAATTTTCAGTTCGACACAAGAAATATCAAGCTATAATGAAAAGATTGCAATGAAATTTACTAAGCACGTTGATGTTGCTGAGAGCCTTTCCATTTTTTATGCTCCATGAGCTTTTTCTCTAACACCACTTTCAGGTCACCTTGCCAACAGCCTCCATATCAACTGATATATTTTTTTTTCTTCCCTCTACTTCCTCCGCTTACAAAGAGAAATTAGCATTTTTGTTCAGCCAGAATTTTGAACCCTGACTGAATGGAGGTTGTGTGAAAGCTTGCTAGACACTTGAAAAAAAAATTGGAGACTGTTCTAGCATGTGAATTGCAAACACCACAGGGCTTATGTTTAATTCTGATGTGTGAAAATACAGACTCGGTGTGAGATTCATTGCCTCCTGTGCACTGGCTATGTCTCAAATTCATTTTATAGGCACTGTCATTCAGGGCAGTTGCAAACCCAAAAAATAGGACAAGCTTAAACATCTTAATAAATGGATGGATGTATAAAAAGATGGGTGATATGTTACCAATGAAAAACATTGAAATCATTCTGTTTTGGCAGGACACATATAAGGTTATAGAGAGTGTGCTTGATGCCTATAACTTTACCTGAATGACTGCTTCAATACAGCCATTTTCCCCATGCATACAGGAAACACTAGTATATGATTTCTACAGTGATCTGACAGTAACAGCTTGTTACTGTACCTTTAATGTAAGACCCCCGGACAAAAACTCCTTAATACGACCCGGTGGCCCCGGTGGGCCATCTGGCCCTGGTCTCCCCTGTATCAAAAAAAGAAAAAGAAAAAGAAAATTAGATCAACCTCAAGCACAATTAAGACACAAAGCACACAGATCATGTTATGATCATTTCACAGAAATAGTCAGAGGAACATATAAAGCTGCAATTAAATGTAGCCTTATCAATAAAAATAAATTACCTTGTGCCCACGAGGTCCTGTGTTACCTCCTATGCCTCCTTGACCCTGTAGGATGGGAAAGCTGTTGTAACTTGTTTGTATAAATAAGTTGGTCTCCCAGTCTTTCTCAGACTTTTTTTTTTTTTTACTGTCCTTGGTGCTGCCAACTCCCACTGAGGAGTATAGACTGCCATGTCCTTCCTTTATCACCACCTGTCTGAGAGGAGTTTCACAGAAAACCGTATCACATGCAGACATTCACGCTGCTTTCCAAAATATTGCCCTGCCAGAGACCAAGTATTGTGGCCAACCAGCAGCAACAACTAGGAAATGTTCCCAGGTCGTATGAACGCTGCCAGCTGTAAGGATTGGAGAACCTGGCCAAAACAAAAAACCTGCAGCTGTGGTTTTCCTCTGTGCTACTGAGACACCCAGTAAATATTCACGCCTGTTATCACAGGTGCAAGCTGTCAGACACATAAACACATATCCAAAGAAATACTGATTAGCATTACCTTCGGTCCAGAAGCCCCTGAACGACCAAGTCGCCCCTGTTTGTAAAGGATGCGGACAGTTATATTAAGCAGCACATAATGAGTTTCTCAGGCTGATATGTACTCTGTGCAATGCTGCCAAAGAGCTTTACTCACGGGAGAGCCCCGTGGTCCAGGGTCCCCTTGTGGCCCTTGCTCTCCTTGGGCACCTGAAACTCCCTGAAAAATAAGGGACGTTTCCTCTTATTATAAATACACACATGGAAAGAAATTTGTTAGCATTTTATATTAGGGTACACATATTAACCATTATTTAGTTGCATATTGGCACTTTATTAGTCATTATAAAGCATTAATCAATGCCTTATTCTTATTAAAGTGAGGTGTTGTTCGTAACTAATATGATATTTATCTTTATGATGGTTAATATGTGTTTCCTAATCTAAAGTGTGATCATCAGTAATTTAATCTTAATAGTTACCGGCTCTCCTTGCCTCCCAGGTGGTCCATGTGGCCCTGCTATTTCTCTCACTGATACCTGAGATATACCCTGAGAAATAGAAAGTATGTTTATTTAATGCTGAAGCTGTTAAAACAAGTGAATCTAGTCTTCGAATACCCGATAAGTTAAGAATTGTAGTAACACTGTGTGGAAGATGTAATAATGTCGCGGATCTCCCAAGAATTACAGCTGCATATCATGGCTGGGCCTGCAGGCATCATTACTCATCTTTATGTCACTGTGCACTTCGCATGCATGCATGTGCTCAGAATCTGAATGACCATATTCAATTTCTTGGAGGGCGCCTGCGAAATGGCCTCGTAAACCTTACTTGTTACTCAGAAATTCAGCAGCTATCGCTACAGCGAGGGTTTAGTCTGTGCTTATAAAAAAACATGGGGAAGAAATGACAGCCTATTCCACATAAGCTTCACCTTCTAAAAAGGGATTCAACAGGCTTATGGGCTCTTGCAAGTTAAAAGTGTCCACTGGCCATGACACAAACATGACAACAAAGCATTAGGGGGGTTAAGTGGTCAAATTGAACCATCACACACTGTAATCCCTCACACTCATGAGCCTCAAAGTGCTAAGAGTCTGCATGACGACTGACATGGACTCTCATTAGGAGTCTACTACTCTGCCGGCCTCATCAAGTATAGTATACTCTCATGGATGTGTCTATGAACACCTCTGTCCCATAAGTGTTTATTCTACCAGGACTCACGGGCAGATCCAATAGTCAAGTCTTCTTTGTTTGTGATCTCAAAGTCAAATTAGAAAGCTTTACTTCATAGTGTACCCTTATTGTGTTTGACACCTAGTCGAGTGTATGTCTGAAGAATAAAATGGCTGATTCTTCATGCCATGAGAATGATGTCATCTAGGTAAAGCTGCAGCAGTTTGAGTGACGTGTAAAAATGTGAGGATTTGACAGTAATCAAATAGTAGCCTTCAGGAAAAACTTAAGTATCTCTTGTGCCTGGAGCCACAATTCTGCAAGACTAATTCATTTAGTGGGAGAACATGCCCTTGCAGAAGTAGTTGGCACATGTTTTTTTTTTTTTTTTTACCTCCGAGAGGTCACAGAAAGTGCAACATCAGTCTATCATGGTAAACCAGATGAATTTTGTTTCTTTGGGCTGAAAATGTGGAGTGCTTTCTGTCGATGGATTTATCTGGTGCAGGTTTGGAAGATTATTTTCGTCTGACCAGCTCAGTGAAAATCCACCATGAAAGAACACAGCGGTGTAGCAACTACTGGAAGGGCTCTGACAGATGGCATGTTGTCAGTTGCGGGGCTACGGCTAGCATGTGGTCAGATAACTCTCTAATCATCACTGCTGACAGTCTGTCCCAGCTCAGGAAATCAGCCGGTGGATATCGTAGTCAAAGATGAAAAACTGAAGAGTGCAATCTTTTGACAGCTCAGACATTTTTTCCCACTATCACACAAAATGTCCGTGAGCACACTGGTTGAACAAGTACAGGCAAATTGTCTGAATGTCAGTTTTTGACAGTGACACAAAGATGACTATAGAGGTCTACAGATCCACACCTTAGGGCAAAGCCTGCGACAGAAAATCAGGATTAATGCTCACAAGAAGTTACGTTCTGATTACTGAGGTCAACAAAATATTCTCTAGTAACAGTCACTGTTAACAATACTGTGCATGTAAGTAAAAATTAAAACATTTTTCTTCTAAAATGTATCTTTGAGAATTAATATACTTCATGTTGCAAATGAAAGTGGAAGGACAGACTTGATAGAAGGATAAAACAAATAAAATCTTTAAACAAGTTATTGGTCTCACAAGGACTCGGTACAAAATGAGCTCGGGGAGCTTAGGGAGGCAGAGAGGGCACCTGCTTGTGCAGCGTCATGTTATTTCTTTTTCTACTTAGTGCATCAGCATCCTGCTGATAAACTTCTTTAAAGGCAGTAAGTGCCAAGAAATTACGCAGTTTCATCCTTCCTAAATACAAAAGGTACTTAGCAACTGGCCACAGCATGTTTTTATTACCTTAGGTCCAGGTGGACCGGGTGGACCCTGTAAAGTAAAGACAAAGCGGAGGCACATTTGTTAAAAAAAACACAAAAGACTGAAGTTGATTAGCGGTGTAACAAATCAGAACACTGTATTTGATTACAACAGATCAAATAAATTATTTTGATTTGGTCACTTACTGGAAGTCCATCAATGCCGCGGCCCCCGTCACCACCGGGATATCCATCGTCTCCCTAAAAGCATGTGAGCAGAGACTGGTTCAACTTTGTTTGACCATACAGAAGAAAGTGTATTGGAAAAGCTCTCTACTCACAGCTCCATTACGCAAGCATCTCACAAATAAGCTCAAACTATAACTATACCAGTGTTCATATGTTATATTTTACTTACATCTGTTCCATTGCACCCTGGAGCCCCTGGCTCTCCTGGAGGCCCTTGCAAACCTGGGGTACCCTGTAAAAAATATCAGCAGAAGTTAAAAAGTACCAGGCATCTATTGCCATCATAATGATCATGTACATAAATGTATAAGCGAGTAAGACATCTCACCGGTAAACCGTGAGACCCAGCAAATCCTTCCTTTCCGTCAGATCCCTGTAATGAGAGTAACAAAACAACTGTACTGTTTTAAAGGCACACAGGAGCGATTGATTACCACACTGTTTTACTTTGTCTGCACATGTGATATACAAGCATAACTTTTTCACGCCGAGACATCAAATAAACACCCAACAAACACCCGAACAGACGCAAGCTTGAATGTTACCGGATCGCCTTTTGGTCCCACAGGTCCAACAGGCCCAGCGTTTCCCTGTCAAAGACATCAACCTATGATTAATCTCAGTGATCTAGTGAGCTGCAGTATGAGCACAACTAAAAAGTGTTGTGTAGGTACACAAAGAGAAAGTGTAATCCATCTCAGTCAATTTGAGTCAGTGTGTTGCCCTCTGAGAACAGCGTTGGGTTTGGGGATGTACAAACAGTAAAAGCGAAGGAGCCACAAGAGCCGGGCTGAAACTTTACCTTTGGTCCCATAGGTCCAGCATGACCATCTGACCCTGGACGACCCACCGCCCCCGGGGGACCGACATCTCCTGCAAAACCTTTGTCTCCCTGTGTGTGTGAGTGTATGAGAGACACAAAGAGGGGGGACAGAGAACAGGCAGAAAACAACAATAAACGACAAAGGAGATGTCATTTCAAACTTCACACATTTTCAATGATACACGAGCCAGTATCCATATAAATGTGAGTTATGTTTACGTATGTAGAAATCAGGTTTTCCTGTGTTTTTAAGATGATCATAGTTAACAATATAATTTGTTTACTCCTATGTTTTCAGCAAATGTTGAAAATATACTTCAAATTGTTGTCAAGTGTTAGCCCCTGTATTAAAAGACAATAATGTCAATAACTTTGGGAGTGATGAATCTGGTGGTGGGGTGATGCTTTTGACAGTGAGCAAAGTGAAAATGAAACAAAAGCTAAAAAGTAAAAGAGAGACAGTAATTTGAGCTGACGATGGCCTCAATGATCACATTTCTTCTAAAGAGATACCAGTCAAACAGCAGCATGTACAGTACAGTACAATGCAAGGTAACAGGAGTGTTTGTAGACCATTGCTGTGTCTGAACTGTATCCGACTAAAGAAGTTTAATGTGTTCTGCTCTGCTGCTTGGAGCTCACGGCAAAGTGATTTAAAAATGAAACACTTGCTCTTTCTAGGCGATTATGCAGGATGTTGAGACAAAACTAAAAAGAAGCTTATTTAAGCTTTTGTATTAAGGCTCTGCACCCGATCTGACTAGTGTACCTGCACCTGAAGTACTCTAGCACTTTGAAAACTCCCGTACGGCTGGCGTTAACCTTATTAGTAACACGGCTGCGTTTCCAACATGTTTGCTGTGAAAAAGGCCTATTCTTTCATATATTTATGGCTGCTGAGCTGATGCATTATCTGATAAAAGAATAAAGACTGCACAGTTATAGTGTCTATGATGGCTAAAGAAACAATTAAGTGTGTCGCTCATATTAGTGCCAGACAATAGATGGTCCACTCACCCGGCTGCCTTTCACTCCGGCACATTGGCACTTCGATCTTCCACTGCACACACACTAAAGAGAAATTGTAACATGGTTTAAAATGAGTTGTGTAAATGGAAAAACACTGTCAAATCACTTTGTTTCTCAAACCACGGGGTCATTGCACCTGAATCTCAATAACCTCTCCTCCTTTTTTTGTCGAATCAGACTCCTCCAAGTTCAGTCCGAACGCCCACCCATCAATTATTTGTTGTTAACGCAGTGAAGAGAGTTTACTTCGGAAGGATTTGCGGAGGATTCATGGAAGCAATTTGCCTCAATAACATCTATAAGTCTCCAGTGTAAAGGGGCTAACACCTCCAATATCTCTCCTCAACACAGTGGCCATTAATTTGAAGGCTGTAAACATTACTGCCTATCAGCAAAGGGAGAGGTTCTTTGAGGTTAAACAAGTGGAGCTCTAGTAATAAAAAACAGTAAGATACACGGTGTTGTCCGTAGGCTAAACACTGGGTCAGCAATACTATACAGCTCCTGATATAATGAACCATTACCAAGTTACTTCAGATGCATTACATGTACAGTTCACCTTATCCTTGAGGCGATCCAGCCATGAACCAGAGTGCCCCTGATGCCATTTCTCTTATATCTTAAAACTGGGTCATTTAATAGTGGCGTTCTTATATAATTAATCCAATTTCCTCGTGCACATGAAATAAAAATTAAGCATGAAATTAATTGGACATAATTATCTTTGTCCTTTTAAGGTGGGAGAATCATTTTTTTTCCCAGTTTCGGCATGAAAATGTCGATTTTCTCATCATTCTGGATGTTTAGCCTTAAAAACAGATAACTTCATCATTTTATTATTAGTTTCTTTATCAAGCTTGTGATGTACAGGAAGAGTTTTTCCACAAGAACAGTTAATGTTAGTGTTAACCTTCCCGTCTCCTGCGTATTTTTCTCACATGCTGTCCCTTTTTTCCATGACCTTCTATAAAAAGGGCCCACCAACATAGCCCCCGGGAACACTGTACACAGTGAAGTACATGTACAAACAGCCTGCAAAGAAAGAAAAAAAACCCTCATCTCTTCAGGATACAAGACAAGCAGAGACACAACAGTTACAAACAGACCACAGCGTTGTATATCAAAGCTGAAGCTGTGAAGAATGAATGGTGCTCACATTAAACACAACAGGAAATACTCCTGCAGAAAGCTGTTTCTCTCCTACAGACGCTGATTTAGTGGGTTTTTGTGTGAGACCTGGGAGAGTTGCAGCAACATGACGGTGAAGTTACACTAAACAGCATGAAGGATTGTGTGAAACCTAAAATGCTATTCACGCATTGCTTACAAATGTCAAGACAAATCAGCTGTGATAAAAGTTGAGCAGTAAACAGAAAGACACAGATTTTTTTTTTTCTTGAACAATGTTTTCCTTAACCATTATAGCACACTTTCTGCAGGCTAATATGAAAGAAATAACAAGCAATAGTACGATCCTGACTGGAGTACCAATGAGAGTAAGTGTCCCACCTGGGCACAATATGAAATAAAAGCAAAAATGAAAAAGACAGCCATTACGCCGTTTGCATTTCAATTCCTGTGCAGACGAGAGTCTCAGATGTTTGCCAAATTAAATCAGATCTGTCTTCTATACAGTGTCAGCAAGGAAAAAATTAAACATCTTACATCGTTGGCCCCGGTCCCCAGCAGCATCACAGCAAACAGGATCAGAGGAGCTACAGTCACCGGCTGTCCCATGGCTGTTCTTGCTCCAGTTACATCAAAAGCATGGGAGTAAGCACATATACCACCATGTCCTTTTTGAGCGTCCTCTTCAACAACCAGCCGTCACTGCGCACCCACCCACCGCTGTACTATGGGTTGATGTTAGTGGCTTCAGTTAAATTAGAGTTCTCCATCTGGTTTTCAAGTGTCTTGATAGACAACACAGCTCAGAGATGTTGTTTAACTTGACCCTGAAGAGGGAGGCGGTCTGGATTCACCCATGCAGTCGACCCCGATCATCCTCCCTCTCCTCATCTCATTCCCAATACTCACAAACAGTGGCAAACACCGCTCTGTTTGGTTTTTACTGATCCGGAGGCAGGAGTTTGGATCCTTTCTGAGATTATCCAGCTTGGGAGGCACTGAAGTGTTCATGAAGATTAATTTGAGCTCCTGAAATTGGGTGAGTTTTGATAATTGTTGTATGTAAATGATGGACTGCTACCTATAGATTACACAGGGTGTAAACTTTTACGCCTGAGTGGGAAGATAGTACCAATATTTTCTTTATCAGCGGCATATCTTAATTTGTTTTTATCATTATTGCATGTACTACATTTGATCTCAACGACAAGTTATTCTTTAATGTCACAAGCTATCAACTGGCCCATGGTTCACAGGTGTCTTTGGTGTTTCATGTTATCCTTTCATGCACCACAGGGTGCAGCACTGAGTCCAACACTCACCTGTTACGCACACTGATGAGATGAGAGATGGGATCCTCGGTTACTGCTGTGACTCTGTGCCCCCTCAGGTGAGTCCAACAGCAAGGATGTTAATCAATAATACCAAGTAATAACAGCAGTATGACATGCATGTTGTGTTTTTTAAAGATTATATTCTTTCCATGCCATATCCATCCGTACAATTTAGCTGCTTTCTAGTTTACAATTCATGACAATGAGAAACTTCAGTCGAAATTCAAAATTTCATCTTGGTATTTCGGTGCATAACAATAAACAGAGTAAGATAAATAAAATAAAAAGTACTACAAGAATTATAAACATGAAACAGTATATGTGTAAATTGTTCTAAAAATGCAGTGATGTAATGTAACTAAGTACATTTACTCAGGTGCTGTACTTAAGTACAATTCGGGAGAGATTTGTACTTCACTTGAGTATTTCCATTTTCTGCTTCGCTACCTTTTGGAGACAAATATTGTAATTTTAACTTCACTACATTTATTACCAGAAAAATGACTTTTGATAGTTAAGTAGATTAAATATAAGATCATTTTATTGAAATACTATTGGGTGTCTTTCACTTGTACCAAAGTAATATTTCAGCACAATATCTTTACTTTTATGAATGTATGTCTTTTGGGTACTTTTTACAACACTGGTTTACAGTATGAAGAATATGTATAATGCACAGAGAAAATACAAAAGTCAGATGTGGAGACTCGTCAATATAATGAGCAGTCTTCTTATTAGCAGAACTTGGTTTCCTCATTCATCCCTTCATTATAAAATGTATCAACAAATCTATTTAACATTTATTGTTTGATTTTTATCTGAAAACTACCCGATTTGGGGCAGAAAGACAAACTGCTTTCATCAGGAGGATATGTCCTACATGTCACTGCACCCTGATACAGAATATAAATTAATCAACTGTAAACATTTCTGATGTATGTCTCATAAACGTTGCTGACATTCACTTCCCCAACTTTAATTGTATTTACCTGAAGGTAAACACACTTCATGCATGTTTAGTCAGACACCCAACACATCTGCATACTTACATTCCAATATGTAGACTGTATAAAAACTGACCTCCACGACACTTAGAGGCACACACACAGGCACAAGGACTGTGTGTGTCACCTGCAGTCTGATGAGAGTTCGGGTAGAAAACATTCTCATTACTTTCCATCTCTGAGGAGAGTGGACTTTCAACGAGAGCAACATTACGAGCTGATGTGCAGCACATTAACAAGCTGAATTGCCTTTTTTTCTATTTCGGATTGAATGTTCATGAATAAAATTATTGCATCACACTCTGTGAGGGTTGTAACACGTTGGCAGCAAACCAGAGTAATGAGGCTGGAAGTGTTTTTGCTTTCAGTGCACGCGCTGTTTTCGTCATGCACTTTATATAACAGTCATTTATGGTTGTGCGAAAGCTTCCATTAGCTGGGGCTTAATCAAACCACAGCTAATTCATTGTCATTGTTACATTCACAGGTTGATCCTTGTCCTGGTCATCTTGGTGCAGCAGCTAAATGCAGTAAGACCTTCTTGAGCTTTGCATGATCTCCACACGTGTCTAGGTTTCCTTGCAGGTGCACTGACTTCCGCCCACGTTTTAAAGATCGGTTAATTGGCGACGTAAAAAATGATTGTTTGCCTCAGTGTGTCAGCCCTGTGATGAACTGGCCACCCATTATCAGCTGGAATCTGCTCCAGCCGCCCCTCCGAGGGATAAATTATAGCTGGATGTAACCATGCTTTACACTTGTATATGATCATCCTGGTGAGAATAAACATCACATAGCAAAACCCAGAGACTCCTTGTAAAAACACAGCAGACATTTCCTGTAATCTAAACTGTTAAGTCATCCCACGGATGTCGCCAGAACAGTAGGCCTAATAGATTTAATTCAATTTGCTATAAGTAAATTGCAGATATTACATTTTAGAAAAGATTTTAAGATATTAAAGATGTTAATAGTCGTTAGCCTCTTTCGCACAATGTAGGGCTAGCGTTAGCTAAATCTAGCTAAAGTTACAATCGAGAAAATGTTAATTGCTTCTGAGGCTAACAAATGCTAAATTGTTAACATTCATTTTATCTTTGTCTTCTTTGCCTGCCTGTACCTGTCTGTCACATGTTATGAATAGTTTCCCTTTTTTAATTTATTTAATCATTTGCTTTCAATTTTCACATTCTCAGATATAAGAGCTTTGTTGCTAACGCTAACTGTGAGTGTGAGTGGTTGTGTTTTTTGACATGCAAATGTTTGGCTACAAGGTAACACTTAAGGGCCTTTAATATTTTATGTGTACATTGTCAACATTTACACAGTGATATTAGGGTTTTGAACATTATCGTGGCCAAAGTCCATTCTGGTCAAGCTGAACTGAAGCTAGAAACTATCTCAAAGCTTGTTGCATATAGCTGCTACAGTAACATTGTATATCATTGGAGACGTGCCAGTGTTTTTACTTCACTGAAGTGTTCCCAGGTTGACCCAATGGCCTGTCCAAGACAAAGCCAACTGCTATATGTTTTGCTGCTGCGAAAGATAGCCGCGAATGTTTGGAAAGAGAGAGTGGGCCAGCAGATGTGCGGTAGACCTCAATTTC